>NW_027194825.1:300000-474790 GCF_032444005.1 Ranitomeya imitator
GCGGGCTAGCCTTAAGGCCTGGGCACAAGTGCAGGCTAGGCTTAAGGCCTGGGCACAAGTGTGGGCTAGGCTTAAGGCCTGGGCACAAGTGCCAGCTAGGCTAGGCTTAAGGCCTGGGCACAAGTGCAGGCTAGGCTTAAGGCCTGGGCACAAGTGTGGGCTAGGCTTAAGGCCTGGGCACAAGTGCGGCTAGGCTTAAGGCCGGGGCACAAGTGCGGGCTAGGCTTAAGGCCGGGGCACAAGTGCGGGCTAGGCTTAAGGTCGGGGCACAAGTGCGGGCTAGGCTTAAGGCCTGGGCACAAGTGCAGTGCTGGCTAGGATCAGGGCAGGGGGCACAAGTGCTGGCTAGGCTTAAGGCCTGGGCACAAGTGCGGGCTAGGCTTAAGGCCGGGGTACAAGTGCGGGCTAGGCTTAAGGCCTGGGCACAAGTGCGTGCTAGGCTTAAGGCCGGGGCACAAGTGCGGGCTAGGCTTAAGGCCGGGGCACAAGTGCGGGCTAGGCTTAAGGCCGGGGCACAAGTGCGGGCTAGGCTTAAGGTCGGGGCACAAGTGCGGGCTAGGCTTAAGGCCTGGGCACACGTGCAGTGCTGGCTAGGATCAGGGCAGGGGGCACAAGTGCTGGCTAGGCTTAAGGCATGGGCACAAGTGCCAGCTAGGCTAGGCTTAAGCCTGGGCACAAGTGTGGGCTAGGCTTAAGGCCTGGGCACAAGTGCGGGCTAGGCTTAAGGCCTGGGCACAAGTGCGAGCTAGGCTTAAGGCCTGGGCACAAGTGCGGGCTAGGCTTAAGGCCTGGGCACAAGTGCAGTGCTGGCTAGGATCAAGGCAGGGGGCACAAGTGCTGGCTAGGCTTAAGGCATGGGCACAAGTGCTAGCTAGGCTAGGCTTAAGCCTGGTCACAAGTGCCAGCTAGGCTAGGCTTAAGCCTGGGCACAAGTGCGGGCTAGGCTTAAGGCCTGGGCACAAGTGCGGGCTAGGCTAAAGGCCTGGGCAAAAGTGCGGGCTAGGCTTAAGGCCTGGGCACAAGTGCGGCTAGGCTTAAGGCCTGGGCACAAGTGCGGGCTAGGCTTAAGGCCTGGGCACAAGTGCGAGCTAGGCTTAAGGCCTGGGCACAAGTGCGGGCTAGGCTTAAGGCCTGGGCACAAGTGCAGTGCTGGCTAGGATCAAGGCAGGGGGCACAAGTGCTGGCTAGGCTTAAGGCATGGGCACAAGTGCCAGCTAGGCTAGGCTTAAGGCCTGGGCACAAGTGCGGGCTAGCCTTAAGGCCTGGGCACAAGTGCAGGCTAGGCTTAAGGCCTGGGCACAAGTGTGGGCTAGGCTTAAGGCATGGGCACAAGTGCCAGCTAGGCTAGGCTTAAGGCCTGGGCACAAGTGCGGGCTAGGCTTAAGGCCTGGGCACAAGTGCAGGCTAGGCTTAAGGCCTGGGCACAAGTGTGGGCTAGGCTTAAGGCCTGGGCACAAGTGCGGCTAGGCTTAAGGCCGGGGCACAAGTGCGGGCTAGGCTTAAGGCCGGGGCACAAGTGCGGGCTAGGCTTAAGGTCGGGGCACAAGTGCGGGCTAGGCTTAAGGCCTGGGCACAAGTGCAGTGCTGGCTAGGATCAGGGCAGGGGGCACAAGTGCTGGCTAGGCTTAAGGCATGGGCACAAGTGCCAGCTAGGCTAGGCTTAAGCCTGGGCACAAGTGTGGGCTAGGCTTAAGGCCTGGGCACAAGTGCGGGCTAGGCTTAAGGCCTGGGCACAAGTGCGAGCTAGGCTTAAGGCTTAAGGCCTGGGCACAAGTGCGGGCTAGGCTTAAGGCCTGGGCACAAGTGCAGTGCTGGCTAGGATCAAGGCAGGGGGCACAAGTGCTGGCTAGGCTTAAGGCATGGGCACAAGTGCCAGCTAGGCTAGGCTTAAGCCTGGGCACAAGTGCCAGCTAGGCTAGGCTTAAGCCTGGGCACAAGTGCGGGCTAGGCTTAAGGCCTGGGCACAAGTGCGGGCTAGGCTAAAGGCCTGGGCAAAAGTGCGGGCTAGGCTTAAGG
This sequence comes from Ranitomeya imitator, assembly GCF_032444005.1. Lineage (NCBI taxonomy): Eukaryota > Metazoa > Chordata > Amphibia > Anura > Dendrobatidae > Ranitomeya > Ranitomeya imitator. Next base: position 302,017 of record NW_027194825.1, read on the forward strand.
CCTGGGCACAAGTGCGGGCTAGGCTTAAGGCCTGGGCACAAGTGCGGGCTAGGCTTAAGGCCGGGGCACAAGTGCGGGCTAGGCTTAAGGCCGGGGCACAAGTGCGGGCTAGGCTTAAGGCCGGGGCACAAGTGCGGGCTAGGCTTAAGGCCTGGGCACAAGTGCGGGCTAGGCTTAAGGCCGGGGTACAAGTGCGGGCTAGGCTTAAGGCCTGGGCACAAGTGCGTGCTAGGCTTAAGGCCGGGGCACAAGTGTGGGCTAGGCTTAAGGCCGGGGCACAAGTGCGGGCTAGGCTTAAGGCCGGGGCACAAGTGCGGGCTAGGCTTAAGGTCGGGGCACAAGTGCGGGCTAGGCTTAAGGCCTGGGCACACGTGCAGTGCTGGCTAGGATCAGGGCAGGGGGCACAAGTGCTGGCTAGGCTTAAGGCATGGGCACAAGTGCCAGCTAGGCTAGGCTTAAGCCTGGGCACAAGTGTGGGCTAGGCTTAAGGCCTGGGCACAAGTGCGGGCTAGGCTTAAGGCCTGGGCACAAGTGCGAGCTAGGCTTAAGGCCTGGGCACAAGTGCGGGCTAGGCTTAAGGCCTGGGCACAAGTGCAGTGCTGGCTAGGATCAAGGCAGGGGGCACAAGTGCTGGCTAGGCTTAAGGCATGGGCACAAGTGCTAGCTAGGCTAGGCTTAAGCCTGGTCACAAGTGCCAGCTAGGCTAGGCTTAAGCCTGGGCACAAGTGCGGGCTAGGCTTAAGGCCTGGGCACAAGTGCGGGCTAGGCTAAAGGCCTGGGCAAAAGTGCGGGCTAGGCTTAAGGCCTGGGCACAAGTGCGGCTAGGCTTAAGGCCTGGGCACAAGTGCGGGCTAGGCTTAAGGCCTGGGCACAAGTGCGAGCTAGGCTTAAGGCCTGGGCACAAGTGCGGGCTAGGCTTAAGGCCTGGGCACAAGTGCAGTGCTGGCTAGGATCAAGGCAGGGGGCACAAGTGCTGGCTAGGCTTAAGGCATGGGCACAAGTGCCAGCTAGGCTAGGCTTAAGGCCTGGGCACAAGTGCGGGCTAGCCTTAAGGCCTGGGCACAAGTGCAGGCTAGGCTTAAGGCCTGGGCACAAGTGTGGGCTAGGCTTAAGGCATGGGCACAAGTGCCAGCTAGGCTAGGCTTAAGGCCTGGGCACAAGTGCGGGCTAGGCTTAAGGCCTGGGCACAAGTGCAGGCTAGGCTTAAGGCCTGGGCACAAGTGTGGGCTAGGCTTAAGGCCTGGGCACAAGTGCGGCTAGGCTTAAGGCCGGGGCACAAGTGCGGGCTAGGCTTAAGGCCGGGGCACAAGTGCGGGCTAGGCTTAAGGTCGGGGCACAAGTGCGGGCTAGGCTTAAGGCCTGGGCACAAGTGCAGTGCTGGCTAGGATCAGGGCAGGGGGCACAAGTGCTGGCTAGGCTTAAGGCATGGGCACAAGTGCCAGCTAGGCTAGGCTTAAGCCTGGGCACAAGTGTGGGCTAGGCTTAAGGCCTGGGCACAAGTGCGGGCTAGGCTTAAGGCCTGGGCACAAGTGCGAGCTAGGCTTAAGGCTTAAGGCCTGGGCACAAGTGCGGGCTAGGCTTAAGGCCTGGGCACAAGTGCAGTGCTGGCTAGGATCAAGGCAGGGGGCACAAGTGCTGGCTAGGCTTAAGGCATGGGCACAAGTGCCAGCTAGGCTAGGCTTAAGCCTGGGCACAAGTGCCAGCTAGGCTAGGCTTAAGCCTGGGCACAAGTGCGGGCTAGGCTTAAGGCCTGGGCACAAGTGCGGGCTAGGCTAAAGGCCTGGGCAAAAGTGCGGGCTAGGCTTAAGGCCTGGGCACAAGTGCGGGCTAGGCTTAAGCCTGGGCACAAGTGCGGGCTAGGCTTAAGGCCTGGGCACAAGTGCGGGCTAGGCTAAAGGCCTGGGCAAAAGTGCGGGCTAGGCTTAAGGCCTGGGCACAAGTGCGGGCTAGGCTTAAGGCCTGAGCACAAGTGCGGGCTAGGCTTAAGGCCGGGGCACAAGTGCGGGCTAGGCTTAAGGCCGGGGCACAAGTGCGGGCTAGGCTTAAGGCCGGGGCACAAGTGCGGGCTAGGCTTCAGGCCGGGGTACAAGTGCGGGCTAGGCTTAAGGCCTGGGCACAAGTGCGTGCTAGGCTTAAGGCCGGGGCACAAGTGCGGGCTAGGCTTAAGGCCGGGGCACAAGTGTGGGCTAGGCTTAAGGCCAGGGCACAAGTGCGGGCTAGGCTTAAGGCCGGTGCACAAGTGCGGGCTAGGCTTAAGGCCGGTGCACAAGTGCGGGCTAGGCTTAAGGCCGGGGCACAAGTGCGGGCTAGGCTTAAGGCCGGGGCACAAGTGCGGGCTAGGCTTAAGGCCGGAGCACAAGTGCAGTGCTTGCTAGGATCAAGGCAGGGGGCACAAGTGCTGGCTAGGCTTAAGGCATGGGCAAAAGTGCCAGCTAGGCTAGGCATAAGGCCTGGGCACAAGTGCGGGCTAGGCTTAAGGCCTGGGCACAAGTGCGGGCTAGGCTTAAGGCCTGGGCACAAGTGCGGGCTAGGCTTAAGGCCGGGGCACAAGTGCGGGCTAGGCTTAAGGCCGGGGCTCAAGTGCAGGCTAGGCTTAAGACCGGGGCACAAGTGCGGGCTAGGCTAAAGGCCTGGGCACAAGTGTGGGCTAGGCTTAAGGCCTGGGCACAAGTGCGGGCTAGGCTTAAAGCCTGGGCTCAAGTGCGGGCTAAGCTTAAGGCCTGGGCACAAGTGCGGCTAGGCTTAAGGCCTGGGCACAAGTGCGGGCTAGGCTTAAGGCCTGGGCACAAGTGCGAGCTAGGCTTAAGGCCTGGGCACAAGTGCGGGCTAGGCTTAAGGCCTGGGCACAAGTGCAGTGCTGGCTAGGATCAAGGCAGGGGGCACAAGTGCTGGCTAGGCTTAAGATCTGGGCACAAGTGCCAGCTAGGCTAGGCTTAAGGCCTGGGCACAAGTGCGGGCTAGGCTTAAGGCCTGGGCACAAGTGCAGGCTAGGCTTAAGGCCTGGACACAAGTGTGGGCTAGGCTTAAGGCATGGGCACAAGTGCCAGCTAGGCTAGGCTTAAGGCCTGGGCACAAGTGCAGGCTAGGCTTAAGGCCTGGGCACAAGTGTGGGCTAGGCTTAAGGCCTGGGCACAAGTGCGGCTAGGCTTAAGGCCGGGGCACAAGTGCGGGCTAGGCTTAAGGCCGGGGCACAAGTGCGGGCTAGGCTTAAGGTCGGGGCACAAGTGCGGGCTAGGCTTAAGGCCTGGGCACAAGTGCAGTGCTGGCTAGGATCAGGGCAGGGGGCACAAGTGCTGGCTAGGCTTAAGGCATGGGCACAAGTGCCAGCTAGGCTAGGCTTAAGCCTGGGCACAAGTGTGGGCTAGGCTTAAGGCCTGGGCACAAGTGCGGGCTAGGCTTAAGGCCTGGGCACAAGTGCGAGCTAGGCTTAAGGCCTGGGCACAAGTGCGGGCTAGGCTTAAGGCCTGGGCACAAGTGCAGTGCTGGCTAGGATCAAGGCAGGGGGCACAAGTGCTGGCTAGGCTTAAGGCATGGGCACAAGTGCCAGCTAGGCTAGGCTTAAGCCTGGGCACAAGTGCCAGCTAGGCTAGGCTTAAGCCTGGGCACAAGTGCGGGCTAGGCTTAAGGCCTGGGCACAAGTGCGGGCTAGGCTAAAGGCCTGGGCAAAAGTGCGGGCTAGGCTTAAGGCCTGGGCACAAGTGCGGGCTAGGCTTAAGGCCTGGGCACAAGTGCGGGCTAGGCTTAAGGCCTGGGCACAAGTGCGAGCTAGGCTTAAGGCCTGGGCACAAGTGCGGGCTAGGCTTAAGGCCTGGGCACAAGTGCAGTGCTGGCTAGGATCAAGGCAGGGGGCACAAGTGCTGGCTAGGCTTAAGGCATGGGCACAAGTGCTAGCTAGGCTAGGCTTAAGCCTGGTCACAAGTGCCAGCTAGGCTAGGCTTAAGCCTGGGCACAAGTGCGGGCTAGGCTTAAGGCCTGGGCACAAGTGCGGGCTAGGCTAAAGGCCTGGGCAAAAGTGCGGGCTAGGCTTAAGGCCTGGGCACAAGTGCGGCTAGGCTTAAGGCCTGGGCACAAGTGCGGGCTAGGCTTAAGGCCTGGGCACAAGTGCGAGCTAGGCTTAAGGCCTGGGCACAAGTGCGGGCTAGGCTTAAGGCCTGGGCACAAGTGCAGTGCTGGCTAGGATCAAGGCAGGGGGCACAAGTGCTGGCTAGGCTTAAGGCATGGGCACAAGTGCCAGCTAGGCTAGGCTTAAGGCCTGGGCACAAGTGCGGGCTAGCCTTAAGGCCTGGGCACAAGTGCAGGCTAGGCTTAAGGCCTGGGCACAAGTGTGGGCTAGGCTTAAGGCATGGGCACAAGTGCCAGCTAGGCTAGGCTTAAGGCCTGGGCACAAGTGCGGGCTAGGCTTAAGGCCTGGGCACAAGTGCAGGCTAGGCTTAAGGCCTGGGCACAAGTGTGGGCTAGGCTTAAGGCCTGGGCACAAGTGCGGCTAGGCTTAAGGCCGGGGCACAAGTGCGGGCTAGGCTTAAGGCCGGGGCACAAGTGCGGGCTAGGCTTAAGGTCGGGGCACAAGTGCGGGCTAGGCTTAAGGCCTGGGCACAAGTGCAGTGCTGGCTAGGATCAGGGCAGGGGGCACAAGTGCTGGCTAGGCTTAAGGCATGGGCACAAGTGCCAGCTAGGCTAGGCTTAAGCCTGGGCACAAGTGTGGGCTAGGCTTAAGGCCTGGGCACAAGTGCGGGCTAGGCTTAAGGCCTGGGCACAAGTGCGAGCTAGGCTTAAGGCTTAAGGCCTGGGCACAAGTGCGGGCTAGGCTTAAGGCCTGGGCACAAGTGCAGTGCTGGCTAGGATCAAGGCAGGGGGCACAAGTGCTGGCTAGGCTTAAGGCATGGGCACAAGTGCCAGCTAGGCTAGGCTTAAGCCTGGGCACAAGTGCCAGCTAGGCTAGGCTTAAGCCTGGGCACAAGTGCGGGCTAGGCTTAAGGCCTGGGCACAAGTGCGGGCTAGGCTAAAGGCCTGGGCAAAAGTGCGGGCTAGGCTTAAGGCCTGGGCACAAGTGCGGGCTAGGCTTAAGGCCTGGGCACAAGTGCGGGCTAGGCTTAAGGCCGGGGCACAAGTGCGGGCTAGGCTTAAGGCCGGGGCACAAGTGCGGGCTAGGCTTAAGGCCGGGGCACAAGTGCGGGCTAGGCTTAAGGCCTGGGCACAAGTGCGGGCTAGGCTTAAGGCCGGGGTACAAGTGCGGGCTAGGCTTAAGGCCTGGGCACAAGTGCGTGCTAGGCTTAAGGCCGGGGCACAAGTGCGGGCTAGGCTTAAGGCCGGGGCACAAGTGCGGGCTAGGCTTAAGGCCGGGGCACAAGTGCGGGCTAGGCTTAAGGTCGGGGCACAAGTGCGGGCTAGGCTTAAGGCCTGGGCACACGTGCAGTGCTGGCTAGGATCAGGGCAGGGGGCACAAGTGCTGGCTAGGCTTAAGGCATGGGCACAAGTGCCAGCTAGGCTAGGCTTAAGCCTGGGCACAAGTGTGGGCTAGGCTTAAGGCCTGGGCACAAGTGCGGGCTAGGCTTAAGGCCTGGGCACAAGTGCGAGCTAGGCTTAAGGCCTGGGCACAAGTGCGGGCTAGGCTTAAGGCCTGGGCACAAGTGCAGTGCTGGCTAGGATCAAGGCAGGGGGCACAAGTGCTGGCTAGGCTTAAGGCATGGGCACAAGTGCTAGCTAGGCTAGGCTTAAGCCTGGTCACAAGTGCCAGCTAGGCTAGGCTTAAGCCTGGGCACAAGTGCGGGCTAGGCTTAAGGCCTGGGCACAAGTGCGGGCTAGGCTAAAGGCCTGGGCAAAAGTGCGGGCTAGGCTTAAGGCCTGGGCACAAGTGCGGCTAGGCTTAAGGCCTGGGCACAAGTGCGGGCTAGGCTTAAGGCCTGGGCACAAGTGCGAGCTAGGCTTAAGGCCTGGGCACAAGTGCGGGCTAGGCTTAAGGCCTGGGCACAAGTGCAGTGCTGGCTAGGATCAAGGCAGGGGGCACAAGTGCTGGCTAGGCTTAAGGCATGGGCACAAGTGCCAGCTAGGCTAGGCTTAAGGCCTGGGCACAAGTGCGGGCTAGCCTTAAGGCCTGGGCACAAGTGCAGGCTAGGCTTAAGGCCTGGGCACAAGTGTGGGCTAGGCTTAAGGCATGGGCACAAGTGCCAGCTAGGCTAGGCTTAAGGCCTGGGCACAAGTGCGGGCTAGGCTTAAGGCCTGGGCACAAGTGCAGGCTAGGCTTAAGGCCTGGGCACAAGTGTGGGCTAGGCTTAAGGCCTGGGCACAAGTGCGGCTAGGCTTAAGGCCGGGGCACAAGTGCGGGCTAGGCTTAAGGCCGGGGCACAAGTGCGGGCTAGGCTTAAGGTCGGGGCACAAGTGCGGGCTAGGCTTAAGGCCTGGGCACAAGTGCAGTGCTGGCTAGGATCAGGGCAGGGGGCACAAGTGCTGGCTAGGCTTAAGGCATGGGCACAAGTGCCAGCTAGGCTAGGCTTAAGCCTGGGCACAAGTGTGGGCTAGGCTTAAGGCCTGGGCACAAGTGCGGGCTAGGCTTAAGGCCTGGGCACAAGTGCGAGCTAGGCTTAAGGCTTAAGGCCTGGGCACAAGTGCGGGCTAGGCTTAAGGCCTGGGCACAAGTGCAGTGCTGGCTAGGATCAAGGCAGGGGGCACAAGTGCTGGCTAGGCTTAAGGCATGGGCACAAGTGCCAGCTAGGCTAGGCTTAAGCCTGGGCACAAGTGCCAGCTAGGCTAGGCTTAAGCCTGGGCACAAGTGCGGGCTAGGCTTAAGGCCTGGGCACAAGTGCGAGCTAGGCTTAAGGCCTGGGCACAAGTGCGGGCTAGGCATAAGGCCTGGGCACAAGTGCAGTGCTGGCTAGGATCAAGGCAGGGGGCACAAGTGCTGGCTAGGCTTAAGGCATGGGCACAAGTGCCAGCTAGGCTAGGCTTAAGCCTGGGCACAAGTGCCAGCTAGGCTAGGCTTAAGCCTGGGCACAAGTGCGGGCTAGGCTTAAGGCCTGGGCACAAGTGCGGGCTAGGCTAAAGGCCTGGGCAAAAGTGCGGGCTAGGCTTAAGGCCTGGGCACAAGTGCGGGCTAGGCTTAAGGCCTGGGCACAAGTGCGGGCTAGGCTTAAGGCCGGGGCACAAGTGCGGGCTAGGCTTAAGGCCGGGGCACAAGTGCGGGCTAGGCTTAAGGCCGGGGCACAAGTGCGGGCTAGGCTTAAGGCCGGGGCACAAGTGCGGACTAGGCTTAAGGCCTGGGCACAAGTGCGGGCTAGGCTTAAGGCCTGGGCACAAGTGCGGGCTAGGCTTAAGGCCGGGGTACAAGTGCGGGCTAGGCTTAAGGCCTGGGCACAAGTGCGTGCTAGGCTTAAGGCCGGGGCACAAGTGCGGGCTAGGCTTAAGGCCGGGGCACAAGTGCGGGCTAGGCTTAAGGCCGGGGCACAAGTGCGGGCTAGGCTTAAGGCCGGTGCACAAGTGCGGGCTAGGCTTAAGGCTGGGGCACAAGTGCGGGCTAGGCTTAAGGCCGGAGCACAAGTGCAGTGCTTGCTAGGATCAAGGCATGGGGCACAAGTGCTGGCTAGGCTTAAGGCATGGGCAAAAGTGCCAGCTAGGCTAAGCATAAGGCCTGGGCACAAGTGCGGGCTAGGCTTAAGGCCTGGGCACAAGTGCGGGCTAGGCTTAAGGCCGGGGCACAAGTGCGAGCTAGGCTTAAGGCCTGGGCACAAGTGCGGGCTAGGCATAAGGCCTGGGCACAAGTGCAGTGCTGGCTAGGATCAAGGCAGGGGGCACAAGTGCTGGCTAGGCTTAAGGCATGGGCACAAGTGCCAGCTAGGCTTAAGGCCTGGGCACAAGTGCGGGCTAGGCATAAGGCATGGGCACAAGTGCCAGCTAGGCTAGGCTTAAGGCCTGGGCACAAGTGCGGGCTAGGCTTAAGGCCTGGGCACAAGTGCAGGCTAGGCTTAAGGCCTGGGCACAAGTGTGGGCTAGGCTTAAGGCCTGGGCACAAGTGCGGCTAGGCTTAAGGCCGGGGCACAAGTGCGGGCTAGGCTTAAGGCCGGGGCACAAGTGCGGGCTAGGCTTAAGGTCGGGGCACAAGTGCGGGCTAGGCTTAAGGCCTGGGCACAAGTGCAGTGCTGGCTAGGATCAGGGCAGGGGGCACAAGTGCTGGCTAGGCTTAAGGCATGGGCACAAGTGCGGCTAGGCTTAAGGCCTGGGCACAAGTGCGGGCTAGGCTTAAGGCCGGGGTACAAGTGCGGGCTAGGCTTAAGGCCTGGGCACAAGTGCGTGCTAGGCTTAAGGCCGGGGCACAAGTGCGGGCTAGGCTTAAGGCCGGGGCACAAGTGCGGGCTAGGCTTAAGGCCGGGGCACAAGTGCGGGCTAGGCTTAAGGCCGGTGCACAAGTGCGGGCTAGGCTTAAGGCTGGGGCACAAGTGCGGGCTAGGCTTAAGGCCGGAGCACAAGTGCAGTGCTTGCTAGGATCAAGGCATGGGGCACAAGTGCTGGCTAGGCTTAAGGCATGGGCAAAAGTGCCAGCTAGGCTAAGCATAAGGCCTGGGCACAAGTGCGGGCTAGGCTTAAGGCCTGGGCACAAGTGCGGGCTAGGCTTAAGGCCGGGGCACAAGTGCGGGCTAGGCTTAAGGCCGGGGCTCAAGTGCGGGCTAGGCTTAAGACCGGGGCACAAGTGCGGGCTAGGCTAAAGGCCTGGGCACAAGTGTGGGCTAGGCTTAAGGCCTGGGCACAAGTGCGGGCTAGGCTTAAAGCCTGGGCTCAAGTGCGGGCTAGGCTTAAGGCCTGGGCACAAGTGCGGCTAGGCTTAAGGCCTGGGCACAAGTGCGGGCTAGGCTTAAGGCCTGGGCACAAGTGCGAGCTAGGCTTAAGGCCTGGGCACAAGTGCGGGCTAGGCTTAAGGCCTGGGCACAAGTGCGGGCTAGGCTTAAGGCCGGGGCACAAGTGCGAGCTAGGCTTAAGGCCTGGGCACAAGTGCGGGCTAGGCATAAGGCCTGGGCACAAGTGCAGTGCTGGCTAGGATCAAGGCAGGGGGCACAAGTGCTGGCTAGGCTTAAGGCATGGGCACAAGTGCCAGCTAGGCTTAAGGCCTGGGCACAAGTGCGGGCTAGGCATAAGGCATGGGCACAAGTGCCAGCTAGGCTAGGCTTAAGGCCTGGGCACAAGTGCGGGCTAGGCTTAAGGCCTGGGCACAAGTGCAGGCTAGGCTTAAGGCCTGGGCACAAGTGTGGGCTAGGCTTAAGGCCTGGGCACAAGTGCGGCTAGGCTTAAGGCCGGGGCACAAGTGCGGGCTAGGCTTAAGGCCGGGGCACAAGTGCGGGCTAGGCTTAAGGTCGGGGCACAAGTGCGGGCTAGGCTTAAGGCCTGGGCACAAGTGCAGTGCTGGCTAGGATCAGGGCAGGGGGCACAAGTGCTGGCTAGGCTTAAGGCATGGGCACAAGTGCGGCTAGGCTTAAGGCCTGGGCACAAGTGCGGGCTAGGCTTAAGGCCGGGGTACAAGTGCGGGCTAGGCTTAAGGCCTGGGCACAAGTGCGTGCTAGGCTTAAGGCCGGGGCACAAGTGCGGGCTAGGCTTAAGGCCGGGGCACAAGTGCGGGCTAGGCTTAAGGCCGGGGCACAAGTGCGGGCTAGGCTTAAGGCCGGTGCACAAGTGCGGGCTAGGCTTAAGGCTGGGGCACAAGTGCGGGCTAGGCTTAAGGCCGGAGCACAAGTGCAGTGCTTGCTAGGATCAAGGCATGGGGCACAAGTGCTGGCTAGGCTTAAGGCATGGGCAAAAGTGCCAGCTAGGCTAAGCATAAGGCCTGGGCACAAGTGCGGGCTAGGCTTAAGGCCTGGGCACAAGTGCGGGCTAGGCTTAAGGCCGGGGCACAAGTGCGGGCTAGGCTTAAGGCCGGGGCTCAAGTGCGGGCTAGGCTTAAGACCGGGGCACAAGTGCGGGCTAGGCTAAAGGCCTGGGCACAAGTGTGGGCTAGGCTTAAGGCCTGGGCACAAGTGCGGGCTAGGCTTAAAGCCTGGGCTCAAGTGCGGGCTAGGCTTAAGGCCTGGGCACAAGTGCGGCTAGGCTTAAGGCCTGGGCACAAGTGCGGGCTAGGCTTAAGGCCTGGGCACAAGTGCGAGCTAGGCTTAAGGCCTGGGCACAAGTGCGGGCTAGGCTTAAGGCCTGGGCACAAGTGCAGTGCTGGCTAGGATCAAGGCAGGGGGCACAAGTGCTGGCTAGGCTTAAGGCATGGGCACAAGTGCCAGCTAGGCTAGGCTTAAGGCCTGGGCACAAGTGCGGGCTAGCCTTAAGGCCTGGGCACAAGTGCAGGCTAGGCTTAAGGCCTGGGCACAAGTGTGGGCTAGGCTTAAGGCCTGGGCACAAGTGCCAGCTAGGCTAGGCTTAAGGCCTGGGCACAAGTGCAGGCTAGGCTTAAGGCCTGGGCACAAGTGTGGGCTAGGCTTAAGGCCTGGGCACAAGTGCGGCTAGGCTTAAGGCCGGGGCACAAGTGCGGGCTAGGCTTAAGGCCGGGGCACAAGTGCGGGCTAGGCTTAAGGTCGGGGCACAAGTGCGGGCTAGGCTTAAGGCCTGGGCACAAGTGCAGTGCTGGCTAGGATCAGGGCAGGGGGCACAAGTGCTGGCTAGGCTTAAGGCATGGGCACAAGTGCCAGCTAGGCTAGGCTTAAGCCTGGGCACAAGTGTGGGCTAGGCTTAAGGCCTGGGCACAAGTGCGGGCTAGGCTTAAGGCCTGGGCACAAGTGCGAGCTAGGCTTAAGGCTTAAGGCCTGGGCACAAGTGCGGGCTAGGCTTAAGGCCTGGGCACAAGTGCAGTGCTGGCTAGGATCAAGGCAGGGGGCACAAGTGCTGGCTAGGCTTAAGGCATGGGCACAAGTGCCAGCTAGGCTAGGCTTAAGCCTGGGCACAAGTGCCAGCTAGGCTAGGCTTAAGCCTGGGCACAAGTGCGGGCTAGGCTTAAGGCCTGGGCACAAGTGCGGGCTAGGCTAAAGGCCTGGGCAAAAGTGCGGGCTAGGCTTAAGGCCTGGGCACAAGTGCGGGCTAGGCTTAAGGCCTGGGCACAAGTGCGGGCTAGGCTTAAGGCCGGGGCACAAGTGCGGGCTAGGCTTAAGGCCGGGGCACAAGTGCGGGCTAGGCTTAAGGCCGGGGCACAAGTGCGGGCTAGGCTTAAGGCCTGGGCACAAGTGCGGGCTAGGCTTAAGGCCGGGGTACAAGTGCGGGCTAGGCTTAAGGCCTGGGCACAAGTGCGTGCTAGGCTTAAGGCCGGGGCACAAGTGCGGGCTAGGCTTAAGGCCGGGGCACAAGTGCGGGCTAGGCTTAAGGCCGGGGCACAAGTGCGGGCTAGGCTTAAGGTCGGGGCACAAGTGCGGGCTAGGCTTAAGGCCTGGGCACACGTGCAGTGCTGGCTAGGATCAGGGCAGGGGGCACAAGTGCTGGCTAGGCTTAAGGCATGGGCACAAGTGCCAGCTAGGCTAGGCTTAAGCCTGGGCACAAGTGTGGGCTAGGCTTAAGGCCTGGGCACAAGTGCGGGCTAGGCTTAAGGCCTGGGCACAAGTGCGAGCTAGGCTTAAGGCCTGGGCACAAGTGCGGGCTAGGCTTAAGGCCTGGGCACAAGTGCAGTGCTGGCTAGGATCAAGGCAGGGGGCACAAGTGCTGGCTAGGCTTAAGGCATGGGCACAAGTGCTAGCTAGGCTAGGCTTAAGCCTGGTCACAAGTGCCAGCTAGGCTAGGCTTAAGCCTGGGCACAAGTGCGGGCTAGGCTTAAGGCCTGGGCACAAGTGCGGGCTAGGCTAAAGGCCTGGGCAAAAGTGCGGGCTAGGCTTAAGGCCTGGGCACAAGTGCGGCTAGGCTTAAGGCCTGGGCACAAGTGCGGGCTAGGCTTAAGGCCTGGGCACAAGTGCGAGCTAGGCTTAAGGCCTGGGCACAAGTGCGGGCTAGGCTTAAGGCCTGGGCACAAGTGCAGTGCTGGCTAGGATCAAGGCAGGGGGCACAAGTGCTGGCTAGGCTTAAGGCATGGGCACAAGTGCCAGCTAGGCTAGGCTTAAGGCCTGGGCACAAGTGCGGGCTAGCCTTAAGGCCTGGGCACAAGTGCAGGCTAGGCTTAAGGCCTGGGCACAAGTGTGGGCTAGGCTTAAGGCATGGGCACAAGTGCCAGCTAGGCTAGGCTTAAGGCCTGGGCACAAGTGCGGGCTAGGCTTAAGGCCTGGGCACAAGTGCAGGCTAGGCTTAAGGCCTGGGCACAAGTGTGGGCTAGGCTTAAGGCCTGGGCACAAGTGCGGCTAGGCTTAAGGCCGGGGCACAAGTGCGGGCTAGGCTTAAGGCCGGGGCACAAGTGCGGGCTAGGCTTAAGGTCGGGGCACAAGTGCGGGCTAGGCTTAAGGCCTGGGCACAAGTGCAGTGCTGGCTAGGATCAGGGCAGGGGGCACAAGTGCTGGCTAGGCTTAAGGCATGGGCACAAGTGCCAGCTAGGCTAGGCTTAAGCCTGGGCACAAGTGTGGGCTAGGCTTAAGGCCTGGGCACAAGTGCGGGCTAGGCTTAAGGCCTGGGCACAAGTGCGAGCTAGGCTTAAGGCTTAAGGCCTGGGCACAAGTGCGGGCTAGGCTTAAGGCCTGGGCACAAGTGCAGTGCTGGCTAGGATCAAGGCAGGGGGCACAAGTGCTGGCTAGGCTTAAGGCATGGGCACAAGTGCCAGCTAGGCTAGGCTTAAGCCTGGGCACAAGTGCCAGCTAGGCTAGGCTTAAGCCTGGGCACAAGTGCGGGCTAGGCTTAAGGCCTGGGCACAAGTGCGGGCTAGGCTAAAGGCCTGGGCAAAAGTGCGGGCTAGGCTTAAGGCCTGGGCACAAGTGCGGGCTAGGCTTAAGGCCTGGGCACAAGTGCGGGCTAGGCTTAAGGCCGGGGCACAAGTGCGGGCTAGGCTTAAGGCCGGGGCACAAGTGCGGGCTAGGCTTAAGGCCGGGGCACAAGTGCGGGCTAGGCTTAAGGCCTGGGCACAAGTGCGGGCTAGGCTTAAGGCCGGGGTACAAGTGCGGGCTAGGCTTAAGGCCTGGGCACAAGTGCGTGCTAGGCTTAAGGCCGGGGCACAAGTGTGGGCTAGGCTTAAGGCCGGGGCACAAGTGCGGGCTAGGCTTAAGGCCGGGGCACAAGTGCGGGCTAGGCTTAAGGTCGGGGCACAAGTGCGGGCTAGGCTTAAGGCCTGGGCACACGTGCAGTGCTGGCTAGGATCAGGGCAGGGGGCACAAGTGCTGGCTAGGCTTAAGGCATGGGCACAAGTGCCAGCTAGGCTAGGCTTAAGCCTGGGCACAAGTGTGGGCTAGGCTTAAGGCCTGGGCACAAGTGCGGGCTAGGCTTAAGGCCTGGGCACAAGTGCGAGCTAGGCTTAAGGCCTGGGCACAAGTGCGGGCTAGGCTTAAGGCCTGGGCACAAGTGCAGTGCTGGCTAGGATCAAGGCAGGGGGCACAAGTGCTGGCTAGGCTTAAGGCATGGGCACAAGTGCTAGCTAGGCTAGGCTTAAGCCTGGTCACAAGTGCCAGCTAGGCTAGGCTTAAGCCTGGGCACAAGTGCGGGCTAGGCTTAAGGCCTGGGCACAAGTGCGGGCTAGGCTAAAGGCCTGGGCAAAAGTGCGGGCTAGGCTTAAGGCCTGGGCACAAGTGCGGCTAGGCTTAAGGCCTGGGCACAAGTGCGGGCTAGGCTTAAGGCCTGGGCACAAGTGCGAGCTAGGCTTAAGGCCTGGGCACAAGTGCGGGCTAGGCTTAAGGCCTGGGCACAAGTGCAGTGCTGGCTAGGATCAAGGCAGGGGGCACAAGTGCTGGCTAGGCTTAAGGCATGGGCACAAGTGCCAGCTAGGCTAGGCTTAAGGCCTGGGCACAAGTGCGGGCTAGCCTTAAGGCCTGGGCACAAGTGCAGGCTAGGCTTAAGGCCTGGGCACAAGTGTGGGCTAGGCTTAAGGCATGGGCACAAGTGCCAGCTAGGCTAGGCTTAAGGCCTGGGCACAAGTGCGGGCTAGGCTTAAGGCCTGGGCACAAGTGCAGGCTAGGCTTAAGGCCTGGGCACAAGTGTGGGCTAGGCTTAAGGCCTGGGCACAAGTGCGGCTAGGCTTAAGGCCGGGGCACAAGTGCGGGCTAGGCTTAAGGCCGGGGCACAAGTGCGGGCTAGGCTTAAGGTCGGGGCACAAGTGCGGGCTAGGCTTAAGGCCTGGGCACAAGTGCAGTGCTGGCTAGGATCAGGGCAGGGGGCACAAGTGCTGGCTAGGCTTAAGGCATGGGCACAAGTGCCAGCTAGGCTAGGCTTAAGCCTGGGCACAAGTGTGGGCTAGGCTTAAGGCCTGGGCACAAGTGCGGGCTAGGCTTAAGGCCTGGGCACAAGTGCGAGCTAGGCTTAAGGCTTAAGGCCTGGGCACAAGTGCGGGCTAGGCTTAAGGCCTGGGCACAAGTGCAGTGCTGGCTAGGATCAAGGCAGGGGGCACAAGTGCTGGCTAGGCTTAAGGCATGGGCACAAGTGCCAGCTAGGCTAGGCTTAAGCCTGGGCACAAGTGCCAGCTAGGCTAGGCTTAAGCCTGGGCACAAGTGCGGGCTAGGCTTAAGGCCTGGGCACAAGTGCGGGCTAGGCTAAAGGCCTGGGCAAAAGTGCGGGCTAGGCTTAAGGCCTGGGCACAAGTGCGGGCTAGGCTTAAGCCTGGGCACAAGTGCGGGCTAGGCTTAAGGCCTGGGCACAAGTGCGGGCTAGGCTAAAGGCCTGGGCAAAAGTGCGGGCTAGGCTTAAGGCCTGGGCACAAGTGCGGGCTAGGCTTAAGGCCTGAGCACAAGTGCGGGCTAGGCTTAAGGCCGGGGCACAAGTGCGGGCTAGGCTTAAGGCCGGGGCACAAGTGCGGGCTAGGCTTAAGGCCGGGGCACAAGTGCGGGCTAGGCTTCAGGCCGGGGTACAAGTGCGGGCTAGGCTTAAGGCCTGGGCACAAGTGCGTGCTAGGCTTAAGGCCGGGGCACAAGTGCGGGCTAGGCTTAAGGCCGGGGCACAAGTGTGGGCTAGGCTTAAGGCCAGGGCACAAGTGCGGGCTAGGCTTAAGGCCGGTGCACAAGTGCGGGCTAGGCTTAAGGCCGGTGCACAAGTGCGGGCTAGGCTTAAGGCCGGGGCACAAGTGCGGGCTAGGCTTAAGGCCGGGGCACAAGTGCGGGCTAGGCTTAAGGCCGGAGCACAAGTGCAGTGCTTGCTAGGATCAAGGCAGGGGGCACAAGTGCTGGCTAGGCTTAAGGCATGGGCAAAAGTGCCAGCTAGGCTAGGCATAAGGCCTGGGCACAAGTGCGGGCTAGGCTTAAGGCCTGGGCACAAGTGCGGGCTAGGCTTAAGGCCTGGGCACAAGTGCGGGCTAGGCTTAAGGCCGGGGCACAAGTGCGGGCTAGGCTTAAGGCCGGGGCTCAAGTGCAGGCTAGGCTTAAGACCGGGGCACAAGTGCGGGCTAGGCTAAAGGCCTGGGCACAAGTGTGGGCTAGGCTTAAGGCCTGGGCACAAGTGCGGGCTAGGCTTAAAGCCTGGGCTCAAGTGCGGGCTAAGCTTAAGGCCTGGGCACAAGTGCGGCTAGGCTTAAGGCCTGGGCACAAGTGCGGGCTAGGCTTAAGGCCTGGGCACAAGTGCGAGCTAGGCTTAAGGCCTGGGCACAAGTGCGGGCTAGGCTTAAGGCCTGGGCACAAGTGCAGTGCTGGCTAGGATCAAGGCAGGGGGCACAAGTGCTGGCTAGGCTTAAGATCTGGGCACAAGTGCCAGCTAGGCTAGGCTTAAGGCCTGGGCACAAGTGCGGGCTAGGCTTAAGGCCTGGGCACAAGTGCAGGCTAGGCTTAAGGCCTGGACACAAGTGTGGGCTAGGCTTAAGGCATGGGCACAAGTGCCAGCTAGGCTAGGCTTAAGGCCTGGGCACAAGTGCAGGCTAGGCTTAAGGCCTGGGCACAAGTGTGGGCTAGGCTTAAGGCCTGGGCACAAGTGCGGCTAGGCTTAAGGCCGGGGCACAAGTGCGGGCTAGGCTTAAGGCCGGGGCACAAGTGCGGGCTAGGCTTAAGGTCGGGGCACAAGTGCGGGCTAGGCTTAAGGCCTGGGCACAAGTGCAGTGCTGGCTAGGATCAGGGCAGGGGGCACAAGTGCTGGCTAGGCTTAAGGCATGGGCACAAGTGCCAGCTAGGCTAGGCTTAAGCCTGGGCACAAGTGTGGGCTAGGCTTAAGGCCTGGGCACAAGTGCGGGCTAGGCTTAAGGCCTGGGCACAAGTGCGAGCTAGGCTTAAGGCCTGGGCACAAGTGCGGGCTAGGCTTAAGGCCTGGGCACAAGTGCAGTGCTGGCTAGGATCAAGGCAGGGGGCACAAGTGCTGGCTAGGCTTAAGGCATGGGCACAAGTGCCAGCTAGGCTAGGCTTAAGCCTGGGCACAAGTGCCAGCTAGGCTAGGCTTAAGCCTGGGCACAAGTGCGGGCTAGGCTTAAGGCCTGGGCACAAGTGCGGGCTAGGCTAAAGGCCTGGGCAAAAGTGCGGGCTAGGCTTAAGGCCTGGGCACAAGTGCGGGCTAGGCTTAAGGCCTGGGCACAAGTGCGGGCTAGGCTTAAGGCCGGGGCACAAGTGCGGGCTAGGCTTAAGGCCGGGGCACAAGTGCGGGCTAGGCTTAAGGCCGGGGCACAAGTGCGGGCTAGGCTTAAGGCCGGGGCACAAGTGCGGACTAGGCTTAAGGCCTGGGCACAAGTGCGGGCTAGGCTTAAGGCCTGGGCACAAGTGCGGGCTAGGCTTAAGGCCGGGGTACAAGTGCGGGCTAGGCTTAAGGCCTGGGCACAAGTGCGTGCTAGGCTTAAGGCCGGGGCACAAGTGCGGGCTAGGCTTAAGGCCGGGGCACAAGTGCGGGCTAGGCTTAAGGCCGGGGCACAAGTGCGGGCTAGGCTTAAGGCCGGTGCACAAGTGCGGGCTAGGCTTAAGGCCGGGGCACAAGTGCGGGCTAGGCTTAAGGCCGGAGCACAAGTGCAGTGCTTGCTAGGATCAAGGCATGGGGCACAAGTGCTGGCTAGGCTTAAGGCATGGGCAAAAGTGCCAGCTAGGCTAAGCATAAGGCCTGGGCACAAGTGCGGGCTAGGCTTAAGGCCTGGGCACAAGTGCGGGCTAGGCTTAAGGCCGTGGCACAAGTGCGGGCTAGGCTTAAGGCCGGGGCACAAGTGCGGGCTAGGCTTAAGGCCGGGGCTCAAGTGCGGGCTAGGCTTAAGACCGGGGCACAAGTGCGGGCTAGGCTAAAGGCCTGGGCACAAGTGTGGGCTAGGCTTAAGGCCTGGGCACAAGTGCGGGCTAGGCTTAAAGCCTGGGCTCAAGTGCGGGCTAGGCTTAAGGCCTGGGCACAAGTGCGGCTAGGCTTAAGGCCTGGGCACAAGTGCGGGCTAGGCTTAAGGCCTGGGCACAAGTGCGAGCTAGGCTTAAGGCCTGGGCACAAGTGCGGCTAGGCTTAAGGCCGGGGCACAAGTGCGGGCTAGGCTTAAGGCCGGGGCACAAGTGCGGGCTAGGCTTAAGGTCGGGGCACAAGTGCGGGCTAGGCTTAAGGCCTGGGCACAAGTGCAGTGCTGGCTAGGATCAGGGCAGGGGGCACAAGTGCTGGCTAGGCTTAAGGCATGGGCACAAGTGCCAGCTAGGCTAGGCTTAAGCCTGGGCACAAGTGTGGGCTAGGCTTAAGGCCTGGGCACAAGTGCGGGCTAGGCTTAAGGCCTGGGCACAAGTGCGAGCTAGGCTTAAGGCTTAAGGCCTGGGCACAAGTGCGGGCTAGGCTTAAGGCCTGGGCACAAGTGCAGTGCTGGCTAGGATCAAGGCAGGGGGCACAAGTGCTGGCTAGGCTTAAGGCATGGGCACAAGTGCGGGCTAGGCTTAAGGCCGGGGCACAAGTGCGGGCTAGGCTTAAGGCCGGGGCACAAGTGCGGGCTAGGCTTAAGGTCGGGGCACAAGTGCGGGCTAGGCTTAAGGCCTGGGCACACGTGCAGTGCTGGCTAGGATCAGGGCAGGGGGCACAAGTGCTGGCTAGGCTTAAGGCATGGGCACAAGTGCCAGCTAGGCTAGGCTTAAACCTGGGCACAAGTGCGGGCTAGGCTTAAGGCCTGGGCACAAGTGCAGTGCTGGCTAGGATCAAGGCAGGGGGCACAAGTGCTGGCTAGGCTTAAGGCATGGGCACAAGTGCTAGCTAGGCTAGGCTTAAGCCTGGTCACAAGTGCCAGCTAGGCTAGGCTTAAGCCTGGGCACAAGTGCGGGCTAGGCTTAAGGCCTGGGCACAAGTGCGGGCTAGGCTAAAGGCCTGGGCAAAAGTGCGGGCTAGGCTTAAGGCCTGGGCACAAGTGCGGCTAGGCTTAAGGCCTGGGCACAAGTGCGGGCTAGGCTTAAGGCCTGGGCACAAGTGCGAGCTAGGCTTAAGGCCTGGGCACAAGTGCGGGCTAGGCTTAAGGCCTGGGCACAAGTGCAGTGCTGGCTAGGATCAAGGCAGGGGGCACAAGTGCTGGCTAGGCTTAAGGCATGGGCACAAGTGCCAGCTAGGCTAGGCTTAAGGCCTGGGCACAAGTGCGGGCTAGCCTTAAGGCCTGGGCACAAGTGCAGGCTAGGCTTAAGGCCTGGGCACAAGTGTGGGCTAGGCTTAAGGCATGGGCACAAGTGCCAGCTAGGCTAGGCTTAAGGCCTGGGCACAAGTGCGGGCTAGGCTTAAGGCCTGGGCACAAGTGCAGGCTAGGCTTAAGGCCTGGGCACAAGTGTGGGCTAGGCTTAAGGCCTGGGCACAAGTGCGGCTAGGCTTAAGGCCGGGGCACAAGTGCGGGCTAGGCTTAAGGCCGGGGCACAAGTGCGGGCTAGGCTTAAGGTCGGGGCACAAGTGCGGGCTAGGCTTAAGGCCTGGGCACAAGTGCAGTGCTGGCTAGGATCAGGGCAGGGGGCACAAGTGCTGGCTAGGCTTAAGGCATGGGCACAAGTGCCAGCTAGGCTAGGCTTAAGCCTGGGCACAAGTGTGGGCTAGGCTTAAGGCCTGGGCACAAGTGCGGGCTAGGCTTAAGGCCTGGGCACAAGTGCGAGCTAGGCTTAAGGCTTAAGGCCTGGGCACAAGTGCGGGCTAGGCTTAAGGCCTGGGCACAAGTGCAGTGCTGGCTAGGATCAAGGCAGGGGGCACAAGTGCTGGCTAGGCTTAAGGCATGGGCACAAGTGCCAGCTAGGCTAGGCTTAAGCCTGGGCACAAGTGCCAGCTAGGCTAGGCTTAAGCCTGGGCACAAGTGCGGGCTAGGCTTAAGGCCTGGGCACAAGTGCGGGCTAGGCTAAAGGCCTGGGCAAAAGTGCGGGCTAGGCTTAAGGCCTGGGCACAAGTGCGGGCTAGGCTTAAGGCCTGGGCACAAGTGCGGGCTAGGCTTAAGGCCGGGGCACAAGTGCGGGCTAGGCTTAAGGCCGGGGCACAAGTGCGGGCTAGGCTTAAGGCCGGGGCACAAGTGCGGGCTAGGCTTAAGGCCTGGGCACAAGTGCGGGCTAGGCTTAAGGCCGGGGTACAAGTGCGGGCTAGGCTTAAGGCCTGGGCACAAGTGCGTGCTAGGCTTAAGGCCGGGGCACAAGTGTGGGCTAGGCTTAAGGCCGGGGCACAAGTGCGGGCTAGGCTTAAGGCCGGGGCACAAGTGCGGGCTAGGCTTAAGGTCGGGGCACAAGTGCGGGCTAGGCTTAAGGCCTGGGCACACGTGCAGTGCTGGCTAGGATCAGGGCAGGGGGCACAAGTGCTGGCTAGGCTTAAGGCATGGGCACAAGTGCCAGCTAGGCTAGGCTTAAGCCTGGGCACAAGTGTGGGCTAGGCTTAAGGCCTGGGCACAAGTGCGGGCTAGGCTTAAGGCCTGGGCACAAGTGCGAGCTAGGCTTAAGGCCTGGGCACAAGTGCGGGCTAGGCTTAAGGCCTGGGCACAAGTGCAGTGCTGGCTAGGATCAAGGCAGGGGGCACAAGTGCTGGCTAGGCTTAAGGCATGGGCACAAGTGCTAGCTAGGCTAGGCTTAAGCCTGGTCACAAGTGCCAGCTAGGCTAGGCTTAAGCCTGGGCACAAGTGCGGGCTAGGCTTAAGGCCTGGGCACAAGTGCGGGCTAGGCTAAAGGCCTGGGCAAAAGTGCGGGCTAGGCTTAAGGCCTGGGCACAAGTGCGGCTAGGCTTAAGGCCTGGGCACAAGTGCGGGCTAGGCTTAAGGCCTGGGCACAAGTGCGAGCTAGGCTTAAGGCCTGGGCACAAGTGCGGGCTAGGCTTAAGGCCTGGGCACAAGTGCAGTGCTGGCTAGGATCAAGGCAGGGGGCACAAGTGCTGGCTAGGCTTAAGGCATGGGCACAAGTGCCAGCTAGGCTAGGCTTAAGGCCTGGGCACAAGTGCGGGCTAGCCTTAAGGCCTGGGCACAAGTGCAGGCTAGGCTTAAGGCCTGGGCACAAGTGTGGGCTAGGCTTAAGGCATGGGCACAAGTGCCAGCTAGGCTAGGCTTAAGGCCTGGGCACAAGTGCGGGCTAGGCTTAAGGCCTGGGCACAAGTGCAGGCTAGGCTTAAGGCCTGGGCACAAGTGTGGGCTAGGCTTAAGGCCTGGGCACAAGTGCGGCTAGGCTTAAGGCCGGGGCACAAGTGCGGGCTAGGCTTAAGGCCGGGGCACAAGTGCGGGCTAGGCTTAAGGTCGGGGCACAAGTGCGGGCTAGGCTTAAGGCCTGGGCACAAGTGCAGTGCTGGCTAGGATCAGGGCAGGGGGCACAAGTGCTGGCTAGGCTTAAGGCATGGGCACAAGTGCCAGCTAGGCTAGGCTTAAGCCTGGGCACAAGTGTGGGCTAGGCTTAAGGCCTGGGCACAAGTGCGGGCTAGGCTTAAGGCCTGGGCACAAGTGCGAGCTAGGCTTAAGGCTTAAGGCCTGGGCACAAGTGCGGGCTAGGCTTAAGGCCTGGGCACAAGTGCAGTGCTGGCTAGGATCAAGGCAGGGGGCACAAGTGCTGGCTAGGCTTAAGGCATGGGCACAAGTGCCAGCTAGGCTAGGCTTAAGCCTGGGCACAAGTGCCAGCTAGGCTAGGCTTAAGCCTGGGCACAAGTGCGGGCTAGGCTTAAGGCCTGGGCACAAGTGCGGGCTAGGCTAAAGGCCTGGGCAAAAGTGCGGGCTAGGCTTAAGGCCTGGGCACAAGTGCGGGCTAGGCTTAAGCCTGGGCACAAGTGCGGGCTAGGCTTAAGGCCTGGGCACAAGTGCGGGCTAGGCTAAAGGCCTGGGCAAAAGTGCGGGCTAGGCTTAAGGCCTGGGCACAAGTGCGGGCTAGGCTTAAGGCCTGAGCACAAGTGCGGGCTAGGCTTAAGGCCGGGGCACAAGTGCGGGCTAGGCTTAAGGCCGGGGCACAAGTGCGGGCTAGGCTTAAGGCCGGGGCACAAGTGCGGGCTAGGCTTCAGGCCGGGGTACAAGTGCGGGCTAGGCTTAAGGCCTGGGCACAAGTGCGTGCTAGGCTTAAGGCCGGGGCACAAGTGCGGGCTAGGCTTAAGGCCGGGGCACAAGTGTGGGCTAGGCTTAAGGCCAGGGCACAAGTGCGGGCTAGGCTTAAGGCCGGTGCACAAGTGCGGGCTAGGCTTAAGGCCGGTGCACAAGTGCGGGCTAGGCTTAAGGCCGGGGCACAAGTGCGGGCTAGGCTTAAGGCCGGGGCACAAGTGCGGGCTAGGCTTAAGGCCGGAGCACAAGTGCAGTGCTTGCTAGGATCAAGGCAGGGGGCACAAGTGCTGGCTAGGCTTAAGGCATGGGCAAAAGTGCCAGCTAGGCTAGGCATAAGGCCTGGGCACAAGTGCGGGCTAGGCTTAAGGCCTGGGCACAAGTGCGGGCTAGGCTTAAGGCCTGGGCACAAGTGCGGGCTAGGCTTAAGGCCGGGGCACAAGTGCGGGCTAGGCTTAAGGCCGGGGCTCAAGTGCAGGCTAGGCTTAAGACCGGGGCACAAGTGCGGGCTAGGCTAAAGGCCTGGGCACAAGTGTGGGCTAGGCTTAAGGCCTGGGCACAAGTGCGGGCTAGGCTTAAAGCCTGGGCTCAAGTGCGGGCTAAGCTTAAGGCCTGGGCACAAGTGCGGCTAGGCTTAAGGCCTGGGCACAAGTGCGGGCTAGGCTTAAGGCCTGGGCACAAGTGCGAGCTAGGCTTAAGGCCTGGGCACAAGTGCGGGCTAGGCTTAAGGCCTGGGCACAAGTGCAGTGCTGGCTAGGATCAAGGCAGGGGGCACAAGTGCTGGCTAGGCTTAAGATCTGGGCACAAGTGCCAGCTAGGCTAGGCTTAAGGCCTGGGCACAAGTGCGGGCTAGGCTTAAGGCCTGGGCACAAGTGCAGGCTAGGCTTAAGGCCTGGACACAAGTGTGGGCTAGGCTTAAGGCATGGGCACAAGTGCCAGCTAGGCTAGGCTTAAGGCCTGGGCACAAGTGCAGGCTAGGCTTAAGGCCTGGGCACAAGTGTGGGCTAGGCTTAAGGCCTGGGCACAAGTGCGGCTAGGCTTAAGGCCGGGGCACAAGTGCGGGCTAGGCTTAAGGCCGGGGCACAAGTGCGGGCTAGGCTTAAGGTCGGGGCACAAGTGCGGGCTAGGCTTAAGGCCTGGGCACAAGTGCAGTGCTGGCTAGGATCAGGGCAGGGGGCACAAGTGCTGGCTAGGCTTAAGGCATGGGCACAAGTGCCAGCTAGGCTAGGCTTAAGCCTGGGCACAAGTGTGGGCTAGGCTTAAGGCCTGGGCACAAGTGCGGGCTAGGCTTAAGGCCTGGGCACAAGTGCGAGCTAGGCTTAAGGCCTGGGCACAAGTGCGGGCTAGGCTTAAGGCCTGGGCACAAGTGCAGTGCTGGCTAGGATCAAGGCAGGGGGCACAAGTGCTGGCTAGGCTTAAGGCATGGGCACAAGTGCCAGCTAGGCTAGGCTTAAGCCTGGGCACAAGTGCCAGCTAGGCTAGGCTTAAGCCTGGGCACAAGTGCGGGCTAGGCTTAAGGCCTGGGCACAAGTGCGGGCTAGGCTAAAGGCCTGGGCAAAAGTGCGGGCTAGGCTTAAGGCCTGGGCACAAGTGCGGGCTAGGCTTAAGGCCTGGGCACAAGTGCGGGCTAGGCTTAAGGCCGGGGCACAAGTGCGGGCTAGGCTTAAGGCCGGGGCACAAGTGCGGGCTAGGCTTAAGGCCGGGGCACAAGTGCGGGCTAGGCTTAAGGCCGGGGCACAAGTGCGGACTAGGCTTAAGGCCTGGGCACAAGTGCGGGCTAGGCTTAAGGCCTGGGCACAAGTGCGGGCTAGGCTTAAGGCCGGGGTACAAGTGCGGGCTAGGCTTAAGGCCTGGGCACAAGTGCGTGCTAGGCTTAAGGCCGGGGCACAAGTGCGGGCTAGGCTTAAGGCCGGGGCACAAGTGCGGGCTAGGCTTAAGGCCGGGGCACAAGTGCGGGCTAGGCTTAAGGCCGGGGCACAAGTGCGGGCTAGGCTTAAGGCCGGTGCACAAGTGCGGGCTAGGCTTAAGGCCGGGGCACAAGTGCGGGCTAGGCTTAAGGCCGGAGCACAAGTGCAGTGCTTGCTAGGATCAAGGCATGGGGCACAAGTGCTGGCTAGGCTTAAGGCATGGGCAAAAGTGCCAGCTAGGCTAAGCATAAGGCCTGGGCACAAGTGCGGGCTAGGCTTAAGGCCTGGGCACAAGTGCGGGCTAGGCTTAAGGCCGTGGCACAAGTGCGGGCTAGGCTTAAGGCCGGGGCACAAGTGCGGGCTAGGCTTAAGGCCGGGGCTCAAGTGCGGGCTAGGCTTAAGACCGGGGCACAAGTGCGGGCTAGGCTAAAGGCCTGGGCACAAGTGTGGGCTAGGCTTAAGGCCTGAGCACAAGTGCGGGCTAGGCTTAAAGCCTGGGCTCAAGTGCGGGCTAGGCTTAAGGCCTGGGCACAAGTGCGGCTAGGCTTAAGGCCTGGGCACAAGTGCGGGCTAGGCTTAAGGCCTGGGCACAAGTGCGAGCTAGGCTTAAGGCCTGGGCACAAGTGCGGCTAGGCTTAAGGCCGGGGCACAAGTGCGGGCTAGGCTTAAGGCCGGGGCACAAGTGCGGGCTAGGCTTAAGGTCGGGGCACAAGTGCGGGCTAGGCTTAAGGCCTGGGCACAAGTGCAGTGCTGGCTAGGATCAGGGCAGGGGGCACAAGTGCTGGCTAGGCTTAAGGCATGGGCACAAGTGCCAGCTAGGCTAGGCTTAAGCCTGGGCACAAGTGTGGGCTAGGCTTAAGGCCTGGGCACAAGTGCGGGCTAGGCTTAAGGCCTGGGCACAAGTGCGAGCTAGGCTTAAGGCTTAAGGCCTGGGCACAAGTGCGGGCTAGGCTTAAGGCCTGGGCACAAGTGCAGTGCTGGCTAGGATCAAGGCAGGGGGCACAAGTGCTGGCTAGGCTTAAGGCATGGGCACAAGTGCGGGCTAGGCTTAAGGCCGGGGCACAAGTGCGGGCTAGGCTTAAGGCCGGGGCACAAGTGCGGGCTAGGCTTAAGGTCGGGGCACAAGTGCGGGCTAGGCTTAAGGCCTGGGCACACGTGCAGTGCTGGCTAGGATCAGGGCAGGGGGCACAAGTGCTGGCTAGGCTTAAGGCATGGGCACAAGTGCCAGCTAGGCTAGGCTTAAACCTGGGCACAAGTGTGGGCTAGGCTTAAGGCCTGGGCACAAGTGCGGGCTAGGCTTAAGGCCTGGGCACAAGTGCGAGCTAGGCTTAAGGCCTGGGCACAAGTGCGGGCTAGGCTTAAAGCCTGGGCACAAGTGCAGTGCTGGCTAGGATCAAGGCAGGGGGCACAAGTGCTGGCTAGGCTTAAGGCATGGGCACAAGTGCCAGCTAGGCTAGGCTTAAGCCTGGGCACAAGTGCCAGCTAGGCTAGGCTTAAGCCTGGGCACAAGTGCGGGCTAGGCTTAAGGCCTGGGCACAAGTGCGGGCTAGGCTAAAGGCCTGGGCAAAAGTGCGGGCTAGGCTTAAGGCCTGGGCACAAGTGCGGCTAGGCTTAAGGCCTGGGCACAAGTGCGGGCTAGGCTTAAGGCCTGGGCACAAGTGCGAGCTAGGCTTAAGGCCTGGGCACAAGTGCGGGCTAGGCTTAAGGCCTGGGCACAAGTGCAGTGCTGGCTAGGATCAAGGCAGGGGGCACAAGTGCTGGCTAGGCTTAAGGCATGGGCACAAGTGCCAGCTAGGCTAGGCTTAGGGCCTGGGCACAAGTGCAGGCTAGCCTTAAGGCCTGGGCACAAGTGCAGGCTAGGCTTAAGGCCTGGGCACAAGTGTGGGCTAGGCTTAAGGCATGGGCACAAGTGCCAGCTAGGCTAGGCTTAAGGCCTGGGCACAAGTGCGGGCTAGTCTTAAGGCCTGGGCACAAGTGCAGGCTAGGCTTAAGGCCTGGGCACAAGTGTGGGCTAGGCTTAAGGCCTGGGCACAAGTGCGGCTAGGCTTAAGGCCGGGGCACAAGTGCGGGCTAGGCTTAAGGCCGGGGCACAAGTGCGGGCTAGGCTTAAGGTCGGGGCACAAGTGCGGGCTAGGCTTAAGGCCTGGGCACAAGTGCAGTGCTGGCTAGGATCAGGGCAGGGGGCACAAGTGCTGGCTAGGCTTAAGGCATGGGCACAAGTGCCAGCTAGGCTAGGCTTAAGCCTGGGCACAAGTGTGGGCTAGGCGTAAGGCCTGGGCACAAGTGCGGGCTAGGCTTAAGGCCTGGGCACAAGTGCGAGCTAGGCTTAAGGCTTAAGGCCTGGGCACAAGTGCGGGCTAGGCTTAAGGCCTGGGCACAAGTGCAGTGCTGGCTAGGATCAAGGCAGGGGGCACAAGTGCTGGCTAGGCTTAAGGCATGGGCACAAGTGCCAGCTAGGCTAGGCTTAAGCCTGGGCACAAGTGCCAGCTAGGCTAGGCTTAAGCCTGGGCACAAGTGCGGGCTAGGCTTAAGGCCTGGGCACAAGTGCGGGCTAGGCTAAAGGCCTGGGCAAAAGTGCGGGCTAGGCTTATGCCTGGGCACAAGTGCGGGCTAGGCTTAAGGCCTGGGCACAAGTGCGGGCTAGGCTAAAGGCCTGGGCAAAAGTGCGGGCTAGGCTTAAGGCCTGGGCACAAGTGCGGGCTAGGCTTAAGGCCTGAGCACAAGTGCGGGCTAGGCTTAAGGCCGGGGCACAAGTGCGGGCTAGGCTTAAGGCCGGGGCACAAGTGCGGGCTAGGCTTGAGGCCGGGGCACAAGTGCGGGCTAGGCTTAAGGCCTGGGCACAAGTGCGGGCTAGGCTTAAGGCCGGGGTACAAGTGCGGGCTAGGCTTAAGGCCTGGGCACAAGTGCGTGCTAGGCTTAAGGCCGGGGCACAAGTGCGGGCTAGGCTTAAGGCCGGGGCACAAGTGCGGGCTAGGCTTAAGGCCAGGGCACAAGTGCGGGCTAGGCTTAAGGCCGGTGCACAAGTGCGGGCTAGGCTTAAGGCCGGGGCACAAGTGCGGGCTAGGCTTAAGGCCGGAGCACAAGTGCAGTGCTTGCTAGGATCAAGGCAGGGGGCACAAGTGCTGGCTAGGCTTAAGGCATGGGCAAAAGTGCCAGCTAGGCTAGGCATAAGGCCTGGGCACAAGTGCGGGCTAGGCTTAAGGCCTGGGCACAAGTGCGGGCTAGGCTTAAGGCCGGGGCACAAGTGCGGGCTAGGCTTAAGGCCGGGGCTCAAGTGCGGGCTAGGCTTAAGACCGGGGCACAAGTGTGGGCTAGGCTAAAGGCCTGGGCACAAGTGCAGGCTAGCCTTAAGGCCTGGGCACAAGTGCAGGCTAGGCTTAAGGCCTGGGCACAAGTGTGGGCTAGGCTTAAGGCATGGGCACAAGTGCCAGCTAGGCTAGGCTTAAGGCCTGGGCACAAGTGCGGGCTAGGCTTAAGGCCTGGGCACAAGTGCAGGCTAGGCTTAAGGCCTGGGCACAAGTGTGGGCTAGGCTTAAGGCCTGGGCACAAGTGCGGCTAGGCTTAAGGCCGGGGCACAAGTGCGGGCTAGGCTTAAGGCCGGGGCACAAGTGCGGGCTAGGCTTAAGGTCGGGGCACAAGTGCGGGCTAGGCTTAAGGCCTGGGCACAAGTGCAGTGCTGGCTAGGATCAGGGCAGGGGGCACAAGTGCTGGCTAGGCTTAAGGCATGGGCACAAGTGCCAGCTAGGCTAGGCTTAAGCCTGGGCACAAGTGTGGGCTAGGCTTAAGGCCTGGGCACAAGTGCGGGCTAGGCTTAAGGCCTGGGCACAAGTGCGAGCTAGGCTTAAGGCTTAAGGCCTGGGCACAAGTGCGGGCTAGGCTTAAGGCCTGGGCACAAGTGCAGTGCTGGCTAGGATCAAGGCAGGGGGCACAAGTGCTGGCTAGGCTTAAGGCATGGGCACAAGTGCCAGCTAGGCTAGGCTTAAGGCTGGGCACAAGTGCCAGCTAGGCTAGGCTTAAGCCTGGGCACAAGTGCCAGCTAGGCTAGGCTTAAGCCTGGGCACAAGTGCGGGCTAGGCTAAAGGCCTGGGCAAAAGTGCGGGCTAGGCTTAAGGCCTGGGCACAAGTGCGGGCTAGGCTTAAGGCCTGGGCACAAGTGCGGGCTAGGCTTAAGGCCGGGGCACAAGTGCGGGCTAGGCTTAAGGCCGGGGCACAAGTGCGGGCTAGGCTTAAGGCCGGGGCACAAGTGCGGGCTAGGCTTAAGGCCGGGGCACAAGTGCGGGCTAGGCTTAAGGCCTGGGCACAAGTGCGGGCTAGGCTTAAGGCCGGGGTACAAGTGCGGGCTAGGCTTAAGGCCTGGGCACAAGTGCGTGCTAGGCTTAAGGCCGGGGCACAAGTGCGGGCTAGGCTTAAGGCCGGGGCACAAGTGCGGGCTAGGCTTAAGGCCGGGGCACAAGTGCGGGCTAGGCTTAAGGTCGGGGCACAAGTGCGGGCTAGGCTTAAGGCCTGGGCACACGTGCAGTGCTGGCTAGGATCAGGGCAGGGGGCACAAGTGCTGGCTAGGCTTAAGGCATGGGCACAAGTGCCAGCTAGGCTAGGCTTAAACCTGGGCACAAGTGTGGGCTAGGCTTAAGGCCTGGGCACAAGTGCGGGCTAGGCTTAAGGCCTGGGCACAAGTGCGGGCTAGGCTTAAGGCCTGGGCACAAGTGCAGTGCTGGCTAGGATCAAGGCAGGGGGCACAAGTGCTGGCTAGGCTTAAGGCATGGGCACAAGTGCCAGCTAGGCTAGGCTTAAGGCCTGGGCACAAGTGCAGGCTAGCCTTAAGGCCTGGGCACAAGTGCAGGCTAGGCTTAAGGCCTGGGCACAAGTGTGGGCTAGGCTTAAGGCATGGGCACAAGTGCCAGCTAGGCTAGGCTTAAGGCCTGGGCACAAGTGCGGGCTAGTCTTAAGGCCTGGGCACAAGTGCAGGCTAGGCTTAAGGCCTGGGCACAAGTGTGGGCTAGGCTTAAGGCCTGGGCACAAGTGCGGCTAGGCTTAAGGCCGGGGCACAAGTGCGGGCTAGGCTTAAGGCCGGGGCACAAGTGCGGGCTAGGCTTAAGGTCGGGGCACAAGTGCGGGCTAGGCTTAAGGCCTGGGCACAAGTGCAGTGCTGGCTAGGATCAGGGCAGGGGGCACAAGTGCTGGCTAGGCTTAAGGCATGGGCACAAGTGCCAGCTAGGCTAGGCTTAAGCCTGGGCACAAGTGTGGGCTAGGCTTAAGGCCTGGGCACAAGTGCGGGCTAGGCTTAAGGCCTGGGCACAAGTGCGAGCTAGGCTTAAGGCTTAAGGCCTGGGCACAAGTGCGGGCTAGGCTTAAGGCCTGGGCACAAGTGCAGTGCTGGCTAGGATCAAGGCAGGGGGCACAAGTGCTGGCTAGGCTTAAGGCATGGGCACAAGTGCCAGCTAGGCTAGGCTTAAGCCTGGGCACAAGTGCCAGCTAGGCTAGGCTTAAGCCTGGGCACAAGTGCGGGCTAGGCTTAAGGCCTGGGCACAAGTGCGGGCTAGGCTAAAGGCCTG
Organism: Ranitomeya imitator; assembly: GCF_032444005.1. Classification (NCBI taxonomy): domain Eukaryota; kingdom Metazoa; phylum Chordata; class Amphibia; order Anura; family Dendrobatidae; genus Ranitomeya; species Ranitomeya imitator. Next base: position 330,897 of record NW_027194825.1, read on the forward strand.
GGCAAAAGTGCGGGCTAGGCTTAAGGCCTGGGCACAAGTGCGGGCTAGGCTTAAGCCTGGGCACAAGTGCGGGCTAGGCTTAAGGCCTGGGCACAAGTGCGGGCTAGGCTAAAGGCCTGGGCAAAAGTGCGGGCTAGGCTTAAGGCCTGGGCACAAGTGCGGGCTAGGCTTAAGGCCTGAGCACAAGTGCGGGCTAGGCTTAAGGCCGGGGCACAAGTGCGGGCTAGGCTTAAGGCCGGGGCACAAGTGCGGGCTAGGCTTAAGGCCGGGGCACAAGTGCGGGCTAGGCTTAAGGCCTGGGCACAAGTGCGGGCTAGGCTTAAGGCCGGGGTACAAGTGCGGGCTAGGCTTAAGGCCTGGGCACAAGTGCGTGCTAGGCTTAAGGCCGGGGCACAAGTGCGGGCTAGGCTTAAGGCCGGGGCACAAGTGCGGGCTAGGCTTAAGGCCGGGGCACAAGTGCGGGCTAGGCTTAAGGCCGGTGCACAAGTGCGGGCTAGGCTTAAGGCCGGGGCACAAGTGCGGGCTAGGCTTAAGGCCGGAGCACAAGTGCAGTGCTTGCTAGGATCAAGGCAGGGGGCACAAGTGCTGGCTAGGCTTAAGGCATGGGCAAAAGTGCCAGCTAGGCTAGGCATAAGGCCTGGGCACAAGTGCGGGCTAGGCTTAAGGCCTGGGCACAAGTGCGGGCTAGGCTTAAGGCCGGGGCACAAGTGCGGGCTAGGCTTAAGGCCGGGGCTCAAGTGCGGGCTAGGCTTAAGACCGGGGCACAAGTGCGGGCTAGGCTAAAGGCCTGGGCACAAGTGTGGGCTAGGCTTAAGGCCTGGGCACAAGTGCGGGCTAGGCTTAAAGCCTGGGCTCAAGTGCGGGCTAGGCTTAAGGCCTGGGCACAAGTGCGGCTAGGCTTAAGGCCTGGGCACAAGTGCGGGCTAGGCTTAAGGCCTGGGCACAAGTGCGAGCTAGGCTTAAGGCCTGGGCACAAGTGCGGGCTAGGCTTAAGGCCTGGGCACAAGTGCAGTGCTGGCTAGGATCAAGGCAGGGGGCACAAGTGCAGTGCTGGCTAGGATCAAGGCAGGGGGCACAAGTGCTGGCTAGGCTTAAGGCATGGGCACAAGTGCCAGCTAGGCTAGGCTTAAGGCCTGGGCACAAGTGCGGGCTAGGCTTAAGGCCTGGGCACAAGTGCGGGCTAGGCTTAAGGCCGGGGCACAAGTGCGGGCTAGGCTTAAGGCCGGTGCACAAGTGCGGGCTAGGCTTAAGGCCGGGGCACAAGTGCGGGCTAGGCTTAAGGCCGGAGCACAAGTGCAGTGCTTGCTAGGATCAAGGCAGGGGGCACAAGTGCTGGCTAGGCTTAAGGCATGGGCAAAAGTGCCAGCTAGGCTAGGCATAAGGCCTGGGCACAAGTGCGGGCTAGGCTTAAGGCCTGGGCACAAGTGCGGGCTAGGCTTAAGGCCGGGGCACAAGTGCGGGCTAGGCTTAAGGCCGGGGCTCAAGTGCGGGCTAGGCTTAAGACCGGGGCACAAGTGCGGGCTAGGCTAAAGGCCTGGGCACAAGTGTGGGCTAGGCTTAAGGCCTGGGCACAAGTGCGGGCTAGGCTTAAAGCCTGGGCTCAAGTGCGTTCTAGGCTTAAGGCCTGGGCACAAGTGCGGCTAGGCTTAAGGCCTGGGCACAAGTGCGGGCTAGGCTTAAGGCCTGGGCACAAGTGCGAGCTAGGCTTAAGGCCTGGGCACAAGTGCGGGCTAGGCTTAAGGCCTGGGCACAAGTGCAGTGCTGGCTAGGATCAAGGCAGGGGGCACAAGTGCAGTGCTGGCTAGGATCAAGGCAGGGGGCACAAGTGCTGGCTAGGCTTAAGGCATGGGCACAAGTGCCAGCTAGGCTAGGCTTAAGGCCTGGGCACAAGTGCGGGCTAGGCTTAAGGCCTGGGCACAAGTGCAGGCTAGGCTTAAGGCCTGGGCACAAGTGCGGGCTAGGCTTAAGGCATGGGCACAAGTGCCAGCTAGGCTAGGCTTAAGGCCTGGGCACAAGTGCGGGCTAGGCTTAAGGCCTGGGCACAAGTGCAGGCTAGGCTTAAGGCCTGGGCACAAGTGTGGGCTAGGCTTAAGGCCTGGGCACAAGTGCGGCTAGGCTTAAGGCCGGGGCACAAGTGCGGGCTAGGCTTAAGGCCGGGGCACAAGTGCGGGCTAGGCTTAAGGTCGGGGCACAAGTGCGGGCTAGGCTTAAGGCCTGGGCACAAGTGCAGTGCTGGCTAGGATCAGGGCAGGGGGCACAAGTGCTGGCTAGGCTTAAGGCATGGGCACAAGTGCCAGCTAGGCTAGGCTTAAGCCTGGGCACAAGTGTGGGCTAGGCTTAAGGCCTGGGCACAAGTGCGGGCTAGGCTTAAGGCCTGGGCACAAGTGCGAGCTAGGCTTAAGGCCTGGGCACAAGTGAGGGATAGGCTTAAGGCCTGGGCACAAGTGCAGTGCTGGCTAGGATCAAGGCAGGGGGCACAAGTGCTGGCTAGGCTTAAGGCATGGGCACAAGTGCCAGCTAGGCTAGGCTTAAGCCTGGGCACAAGTGCCAGCTAGGCTAGGCTTAAGGCCGGGGCACAAGTGTGGGCTAGGCTTAAGGCCGGGGCACAAGTGCGGGCTAGGCTTAAGGCCTGGGCACAAGTGCGGGCTAGGCTTAAGGCCGGGGTACAAGTGCGGGCTAGGCTTAAGGCCTGGGCACAAGTGCGTGCTAGGCTTAAGGCCGGGGCACAAGTGCGGGCTAGGCTTAAGGCCGGGGCACAAGTGCGGGCTAGGCTTAAGGCCGGGGCACAAGTGTGGGATAGGCTTAAGGCTGGTGCACAAGTGCGGGCTAGGCTTAAGGCCGGGGCACAAGTGCGGGCTAGGCTTAAGGCCGGAGCACAAGTGCAGTGCTTGCTAGGATCAAGGCAGGGGGCACAAGTGCTGGCTAGGCTTAAGGCATGGGCAAAAGTGCCAGCTAGGCTAGGCATAAGGCCTGGGCACAAGTGCGGGCTAGGCTTAAGGCCTGGGCACAAGTGCGGGCTAGGCTTAAGGCCGGGGCACAAGTGCGGGCTAGGCTTAAGGCCGGGGCTCAAGTGCGGGCTAGGCTTAAGACCGGGGCACAAGTGCGGGCTAGGCTAAAGGCCTGGGCACAAGTGCGGGCTAGGCTTAAAGCCTGGGCTCAAGTGCGGGCTAGGCTTAAGGCCTGGGCACAAGTGCGGCTAGGCTTAAGGCCTGGGCACAAGTGCGGGCTAGGCTTAAGGCCTGGGCACAAGTGCGAGCTAGGCTTAAGGCCTGGGCACAAGTGCGGGCTAGGCTTAAGGCCTGGGCACAAGTGCAGTGCTGGCTAGGATCAAGGCAGGGGGCACAAGTGCTGGCTAGGCTTAAGGCATGGGCACAAGTGCCAGCTAGGCTAGGCTTAAGGCCTGGGCACAAGTGCGGGCTAGGCTTAAGGCCTGGGCACAAGTGCAGGCTAGGCTTAAGGCCTGGGCACAAGTGTGGGCTAGGCTTAAGGCATGGGCACAAGTGCCAGATAGGCTAGGCTTAAGGCCTGGGCACAAGTGCGGGCTAGGCTTAAGGCCTGGGCACAAGTGCAGGCTAGGCTTAAGGCCTGGGCACAAGTGTGGGCTAGGCTTAAGGCCTGGGCACAAGTGCGGCTAGGCTTAAGGCCGGGGCACAAGTGCGGGCTAGGCTTAAGGCCGGGGCACAAGTGCGGGCTAGGCTTAAGGTCGGGGCACAAGTGCGGGCTAGGCTTAAGGCCTGGGCACAAGTGCAGTGCTGGCTAGGATCAGGGCAGGGGGCACAAGTGCTGGCTAGGCTTAAGGCATGGGCACAAGTGCCAGCTAGGCTAGGCTTAAGCCTGGGCACAAGTGTGGGCTAGGCTTAAGGCCTGGGCACAAGTGCGGGCTAGGCTTAAGGCCTGGGCACAAGTGCGAGCTAGGCTTAAGGCCTGGGCACAAGTGCAGGCTAGGCTTAAGGCCTGGGCACAAGTGCAGTGCTGGCTAGGATCAAGGCAGGGGGCACAAGTGCTGGCTAGGCTTAAGGCATGGGCACAAGTGCCAGCTAGGCTAGGCTTAAGCCTGGGCACAAGTGCCAGCTAGGCTAGGCTTAAGCCTGGGCACAAGTGCGGGCTAGGCTTAAGGCCTGGGCACAAGTGCGGGCTAGGCTAAAGGCCTGGGCAAAAGTGCGGGCTAGGCTTAAGGCCTGGGCACAAGTGCGGGCTAGGCTTAAGGCCTGGGCACAAGTGCGGGCTAGGCTTAAGGCCGGGGCACAAGTGCGGGCTAGGCTTAAGGCCGGGGCACAAGTGCGGGCTAGGCTTAAGGCCGGGGCACAAGTGCGGGCTAGGCTTAAGGCCGGGGCACAAGTGCGGGCTAGGCTTAAGGCCGGGGCACAAGTGCGGAATAGGCTTAAGGCCTGGGCACAAGTGCGGGCTAGGCTTAAGGCCTGGGCACAAGTGCGGGCTAGGCTTAAGGCCTGGGCACAAGTGCAGGCTAGGCTTAAGGCCTGGGCACAAATGTGGGCTAGGCTTAAGGCCTGGGCACAAGTGCGGCTAGGCTTAAGGCCGGGGCACAAGTGCGGGCTAGGCTTAAGGCCGGGGCACAAGTGCGGGCTAGGCTTAAGGTCGGGGCACAAGTGCGGGCTAGGCTTAAGGCCTGGGCACAAGTGCAGTGCTGGCTAGGATCAGGGCAGGGGGCACAAGTGCTGGCTAGGCTTAAGGCATGGGCACAAGTGCCAGCTAGGCTAGGCTTAAGCCTGGGCACAAGTGTGGGCTAGGCTTAAGGCCTGGGCACAAGTGCGGGCTAGGCTTAAGGCCTGGGCACAAGTGCGAGCTAGGCTTAAGGCCTGGGCACAAGTGCGGGCTAGGCTTAAGGCCTGGGCACAAGTGCGGGCTAGGCTTAAGGCCTGGGCACAAGTGCAGTGCTGGCTAGGATCAAGGCAGGGGGCAAAAGTGCTGGCTAGGCTTAAGGCATGGGCACAAGTGCCAGCTAGGCTAGGCTTAAGCCTGGGCACAAGTGCCAGCTAGGCTAGGCTTTTTAGCCTGGGCACAAGTGCGGGCTAGGCTTAAGGCCTGGGCACAAGTGCGGGCTAGGCTAAAGGCCTGGGCAAAAGTGCGGGCTAGGCTTAAGGCCTGGGCACAAGTGCGGGCTAGGCTTAAGGCCTGGGCACAAGTGCGGGCTAGGCTTAAGGCCGGGGCACAAGTGCGGGCTAGGCTTAAGGCCGGGGCACAAGTGCGGGCTAGGCTTAAGGCCGGGGCACAAGTGCGGGCTAGGCTTAAGGCCGGGGCACAAGTGCGGACTAGGCTTAAGGCCTGGGCACAAGTGCGGGCTAGGCTTAAGGCCTGGGCACAAGTGCGGGCTAGGCTTAAGGCCGGGGTACAAGTGCGGGCTAGGCTTAAGGCCTGGGCACAAGTGCGTGCTAGGCTTAAGGCCGGGGCACAAGTGCGGGCTAGGCTTAAGGCCGGGGCACAAGTGCGGGCTAGGCTTAAGGCCGGGGCACAAGTGCGGGCTAGGCTTAAGGCCGGTGCACAAGTGCGGGCTAGGCTTAAGGCTGGGGCACAAGTGCGGGCTAGGCTTAAGGCCGGAGCACAAGTGCAGTGCTTGCTAGGATCAAGGCATGGGGCACAAGTGCTGGCTAGGCTTAAGGCATGGGCAAAAGTGCCAGCTAGGCTAAGCATAAGGCCTGGGCACAAGTGCGGGCTAGGCTTAAGGCCTGGGCACAAGTGCGGGCTAGGCTTAAGGCCGGGGCACAAGTGCGGGCTAGGCTTAAGGCCGGGGCTCAAGTGCGGGCTAGGCTTAAGACCGGGGCACAAGTGCGGGCTAGGCTAAAGGCCTGGGCACAAGTGTGGGCTAGGCTTAAGGCCTGGGCACAAGTGCGGGCTAGGCTTAAAGCCTGGGCTCAAGTGCGGGCTAGGCTTAAGGCCTGGGCACAAGTGCGGCTAGGCTTAAGGCCTGGGCACAAGTGCGGGCTAGGCTTAAGGCCTGGGCACAAGTGCGAGCTAGGCTTAAGGCCTGGGCACAAGTGCGGGCTAGGCTTAAGGCCGGGGCACAAGTGCGGGCTAGGCTTAAGGCCGGTGCACAAGTGCGGGCTAGGCTTAAGGCTGGGGCACAAGTGCGGGCTAGGCTTAAGGCCGGAGCACAAGTGCAGTGCTTGCTAGGATCAAGGCATGGGGCACAAGTGCTGGCTAGGCTTAAGGCATGGGCAAAAGTGCCAGCTAGGCTAAGCATAAGGCCTGGGCACAAGTGCAGGCTAGGCTTAAGGCCTGGGCACAAGTGCGGGCTAGGCTTAAGGCCGGGGCACAAGTGCGGGCTAGGCTTAAGGCCGGGGCTCAAGTGCGGGCTAGGCTTAAGACCGGGGCACAAGTGCGGGCTAGGCTAAAGGCCTGGGCACAAGTGTGGGCTAGGCTTAAGGCCTGGGCACAAGTGCGGGCTAGGCTTAAAGCCTGGGCTCAAGTGCGGGCTAGGCTTAAGGCCTGGGCACAAGTGCGGCTAGGCTTAAGGCCTGGGCACAAGTGCGGGCTAGGCTTAAGGCCTGGGCACAAGTGCGAGCTAGGCTTAAGGCCTGGGCACAAGTGCGGGCTAGGCTTAAGGCCTGGGCACAAGTGCAGTGCTGGCTAGGATCAAGGCAGGGGGCACAAGTGCTGGCTAGGCTTAAGGCATGGGCACAAGTGCCAGCTAGGCTAGGCTTAAGGCCTGGGCACAAGTGCGGGCTAGCCTTAAGGCCTGGGCACAAGTGCGGGCTAGGCTTAAGGCCTGGGCACAAGTGTGGGCTAGGCTTAAGGCATGGGCACAAGTGCCAGCTAGGCTAGGCTTAAGGCCTGGGCACAAGTGCGGGCTAGGCTTAAGGCCTGGGCACAAGTGCAGGCTAGGCTTAAGGCCTGGGCACAAGTGTGGGCTAGGCTTAAGGCCTGGGCACAAGTGCGGCTAGGCTTAAGGCCGGGGCACAAGTGCGGGCTAGGCTTAAGGCCGGGGCACAAGTGCGGGCTAGGCTTAAGGTCGGGGCACAAGTGCGGGCTAGGCTTAAGGCCTGGGCACAAGTGCAGTGCTGGCTAGGATCAGGGCAGGGGGCACAAGTGCTGGCTAGGCTTAAGGCATGGGCACAAGTGCCAGCTAGGCTAGGCTTAAGCCTGGGCACAAGTGTGGGCTAGGCTTAAGGCCTGGGCACAAGTGCGGGCTAGGCTTAAGGCCTGGGCACAAGTGCGAGCTAGGCTTAAGGCTTAAGGCCTGGGCACAAGTGCGGGCTAGGCTTAAGGCCTGGGCACAAGTGCAGTGCTGGCTAGGATCAAGGCAGGGGGCACAAGTGCTGGCTAGGCTTAAGGCATGGGCACAAGTGCCAGCTAGGCTAGGCTTAAGCCTGGGCACAAGTGCCAGCTAGGCTATGCTTAAGCCTGGGCACAAGTGCGGGCTAGGCTTAAGGCCTGGGCACAAGTGCGGGCTAGGCTAAAGGCCTGGGCAAAAGTGCGGGCTAGGCTTAAGGCCTGGGCACAAGTGCGGGCTAGGCTTAAGGCCTGGGCACAAGTGCGGGCTAGGCTTAAGGCCGGGGCACAAGTGCGGGCTAGGCTTAAGGCCGGGGCACAAGTGCGGGCTAGGCTTAAGGCCTGGGCACAAGTGCGGGCTAGGCTTAAGGCCGGGGTACAAGTGCGGGCTAGGCTTAAGGCCTGGGCACAAGTGCGTGCTAGGCTTAAGGCCGGGGCACAAGTGCGGGCTAGGCTTAAGGCCGGGGCACAAGTGCGGGCTAGGCTTAAGGCCGGGGCACAAGTGCGGGCTAGGCTTAAGGTCGGGGCACAAGTGCGGGCTAGGCTTAAGGCCTGGGCACACGTGCAGTGCTGGCTAGGATCAGGGCAGGGGGCACAAGTGCTGGCTAGGCTTAAGGCATGGGCACAAGTGCCAGCTAGGCTAGGCTTAAGCCTGGGCACAAGTGTGGGCTAGGCTTAAGGCCTGGGCACAAGTGCGGGCTAGGCTTAAGGCCTGGGCACAAGTGCGAGCTAGGCTTAAGGCCTGGGCACAAGTGCGGGCTAGGCTTAAGGCCTGGGCACAAGTGCGAGCTAGGCTTAAGGCTTAAGGCCTGGGCACAAGTGCGGGCTAGGCTTAAGGCCTGGGCACAAGTGCAGTGCTGGCTAGGATCAAGGCAGGGGGCACAAGTGCTGGCTAGGCTTAAGGCATGGGCACAAGTGCCAGCTAGGCTAGGCTTAAGGCATGGGCACAAGTGCCAGCTAGGCTAGGCTTAAGCCTGGGCACAAGTGCCAGCTAGGCTAGGCTTAAGCCTGGGCACAAGTGCGGGCTAGGCTAAAGGCCTGGGCAAAAGTGCGGGCTAGGCTTAAGGCCTGGGCACAAGTGCGGGCTAGGCTTAAGGCCTGGGCACAAGTGCGGGCTAGGCTTAAGGCCGGGGCACAAGTGCGGGCTAGGCTTAAGGCCGGGGCACAAGTGCGGGCTAGGCTTAAGGCCGGGGCACAAGTGCGGGCTAGGCTTAAGGCCGGGGCACAAGTGCGGGCTAGGCTTAAGGCCTGGGCACAAGTGCGGGCTAGGCTTAAGGCCGGGGTACAAGTGCGGGCTAGGCTTAAGGCCTGGGCACAAGTGCGTGCTAGGCTTAAGGCCGGGGCACAAGTGCGGGCTAGGCTTAAGGCCGGGGCACAAGTGCGGGCTAGGCTTAAGGCCGGGGCACAAGTGCGGGCTAGGCTTAAGGTCGGGGCACAAGTGCGGGCTAGGCTTAAGGCCTGGGCACACGTGCAGTGCTGGCTAGGATCAGGGCAGGGGGCACAAGTGCTGGCTAGGCTTAAGGCATGGGCACAAGTGCCAGCTAGGCTAGGCTTAAGCCTGGGCACAAGTGTGGGCTAGGCTTAAGGCCTGGGCACAAGTGCGGGCTAGGCTTAAGGCCTGGGCACAAGTGCGAGCTAGGCTTAAGGCTTAAGGCCTGGGCACAAGTGCGGGCTAGGCTTAAGGCCTGGGCACAAGTGCAGTGCTGGCTAGGATCAAGGCAGGGGGCACAAGTGCTGGCTAGGCTTAAGGCATGGGCACAAGTGCCAGCTAGGCTAGGCTTAAGCCTGGGCACAAGTGCCAGCTAGGCTAGGCTTAAGCCTGGGCACAAGTGCGGGCTAGGCTTAAGGCCTGGGCACAAGTGCGGGCTAGGCTAAAGGCCTGGGCAAAAGTGCGGGCTAGGCTTAAGGCCTGGGCACAAGTGCGGGCTAGGCTTAAGCCTGGGCACAAGTGCGGGCTAGGCTTAAGGCCTGGGCACAAGTGCGGGCTAGGCTAAAGGCCTGGGCAAAAGTGCGGGCTAGGCTTAAGGCCTGGGCACAAGTGCGGGCTAGGCTTAAGGCCTGAGCACAAGTGCGGGCTAGGCTTAAGGCCGGGGCACAAGTGCGGGCTAGGCTTAAGGCCGGGGCACAAGTGCGGGCTAGGCTTAAGGCCGGGGCACAAGTGCGGGCTAGGCTTCAGGCCGGGGTACAAGTGCGGGCTAGGCTTAAGGCCTGGGCACAAGTGCGTGCTAGGCTTAAGGCCGGGGCACAAGTGCGGGCTAGGCTTAAGGCCGGGGCACAAGTGTGGGCTAGGCTTAAGGCCAGGGCACAAGTGCGGGCTAGGCTTAAGGCCGGTGCACAAGTGCGGGCTAGGCTTAAGGCCGGTGCACAAGTGCGGGCTAGGCTTAAGGCCGGGGCACAAGTGCGGGCTAGGCTTAAGGCCGGGGCACAAGTGCGGGCTAGGCTTAAGGCCGGAGCACAAGTGCAGTGCTTGCTAGGATCAAGGCAGGGGGCACAAGTGCTGGCTAGGCTTAAGGCATGGGCAAAAGTGCCAGCTAGGCTAGGCATAAGGCCTGGGCACAAGTGCGGGCTAGGCTTAAGGCCTGGGCACAAGTGCGGGCTAGGCTTAAGGCCTGGGCACAAGTGCGGGCTAGGCTTAAGGCCGGGGCACAAGTGCGGGCTAGGCTTAAGGCCGGGGCTCAAGTGCAGGCTAGGCTTAAGACCGGGGCACAAGTGCGGGCTAGGCTAAAGGCCTGGGCACAAGTGTGGGCTAGGCTTAAGGCCTGGGCACAAGTGCGGGCTAGGCTTAAAGCCTGGGCTCAAGTGCGGGCTAAGCTTAAGGCCTGGGCACAAGTGCGGCTAGGCTTAAGGCCTGGGCACAAGTGCGGGCTAGGCTTAAGGCCTGGGCACAAGTGCGAGCTAGGCTTAAGGCCTGGGCACAAGTGCGGGCTAGGCTTAAGGCCTGGGCACAAGTGCAGTGCTGGCTAGGATCAAGGCAGGGGGCACAAGTGCTGGCTAGGCTTAAGATCTGGGCACAAGTGCCAGCTAGGCTAGGCTTAAGGCCTGGGCACAAGTGCGGGCTAGGCTTAAGGCCTGGGCACAAGTGCAGGCTAGGCTTAAGGCCTGGACACAAGTGTGGGCTAGGCTTAAGGCATGGGCACAAGTGCCAGCTAGGCTAGGCTTAAGGCCTGGGCACAAGTGCAGGCTAGGCTTAAGGCCTGGGCACAAGTGTGGGCTAGGCTTAAGGCCTGGGCACAAGTGCGGCTAGGCTTAAGGCCGGGGCACAAGTGCGGGCTAGGCTTAAGGCCGGGGCACAAGTGCGGGCTAGGCTTAAGGTCGGGGCACAAGTGCGGGCTAGGCTTAAGGCCTGGGCACAAGTGCAGTGCTGGCTAGGATCAGGGCAGGGGGCACAAGTGCTGGCTAGGCTTAAGGCATGGGCACAAGTGCCAGCTAGGCTAGGCTTAAGCCTGGGCACAAGTGTGGGCTAGGCTTAAGGCCTGGGCACAAGTGCGGGCTAGGCTTAAGGCCTGGGCACAAGTGCGAGCTAGGCTTAAGGCCTGGGCACAAGTGCGGGCTAGGCTTAAGGCCTGGGCACAAGTGCAGTGCTGGCTAGGATCAAGGCAGGGGGCACAAGTGCTGGCTAGGCTTAAGGCATGGGCACAAGTGCCAGCTAGGCTAGGCTTAAGCCTGGGCACAAGTGCCAGCTAGGCTAGGCTTAAGCCTGGGCACAAGTGCGGGCTAGGCTTAAGGCCTGGGCACAAGTGCGGGCTAGGCTAAAGGCCTGGGCAAAAGTGCGGGCTAGGCTTAAGGCCTGGGCACAAGTGCGGGCTAGGCTTAAGGCCTGGGCACAAGTGCGGGCTAGGCTTAAGGCCGGGGCACAAGTGCGGGCTAGGCTTAAGGCCGGGGCACAAGTGCGGGCTAGGCTTAAGGCCGGGGCACAAGTGCGGGCTAGGCTTAAGGCCGGGGCACAAGTGCGGACTAGGCTTAAGGCCTGGGCACAAGTGCGGGCTAGGCTTAAGGCCTGGGCACAAGTGCGGGCTAGGCTTAAGGCCGGGGTACAAGTGCGGGCTAGGCTTAAGGCCTGGGCACAAGTGCGTGCTAGGCTTAAGGCCGGGGCACAAGTGCGGGCTAGGCTTAAGGCCGGGGCACAAGTGCGGGCTAGGCTTAAGGCCGGGGCACAAGTGCGGGCTAGGCTTAAGGCCGGGGCACAAGTGCGGGCTAGGCTTAAGGCCGGTGCACAAGTGCGGGCTAGGCTTAAGGCCGGGGCACAAGTGCGGGCTAGGCTTAAGGCCGGAGCACAAGTGCAGTGCTTGCTAGGATCAAGGCATGGGGCACAAGTGCTGGCTAGGCTTAAGGCATGGGCAAAAGTGCCAGCTAGGCTAAGCATAAGGCCTGGGCACAAGTGCGGGCTAGGCTTAAGGCCTGGGCACAAGTGCGGGCTAGGCTTAAGGCCGTGGCACAAGTGCGGGCTAGGCTTAAGGCCGGGGCACAAGTGCGGGCTAGGCTTAAGGCCGGGGCTCAAGTGCGGGCTAGGCTTAAGACCGGGGCACAAGTGCGGGCTAGGCTAAAGGCCTGGGCACAAGTGTGGGCTAGGCTTAAGGCCTGGGCACAAGTGCGGGCTAGGCTTAAAGCCTGGGCTCAAGTGCGGGCTAGGCTTAAGGCCTGGGCACAAGTGCGGCTAGGCTTAAGGCCTGGGCACAAGTGCGGGCTAGGCTTAAGGCCTGGGCACAAGTGCGAGCTAGGCTTAAGGCCTGGGCACAAGTGCGGCTAGGCTTAAGGCCGGGGCACAAGTGCGGGCTAGGCTTAAGGCCGGGGCACAAGTGCGGGCTAGGCTTAAGGTCGGGGCACAAGTGCGGGCTAGGCTTAAGGCCTGGGCACAAGTGCAGTGCTGGCTAGGATCAGGGCAGGGGGCACAAGTGCTGGCTAGGCTTAAGGCATGGGCACAAGTGCCAGCTAGGCTAGGCTTAAGCCTGGGCACAAGTGTGGGCTAGGCTTAAGGCCTGGGCACAAGTGCGGGCTAGGCTTAAGGCCTGGGCACAAGTGCGAGCTAGGCTTAAGGCTTAAGGCCTGGGCACAAGTGCGGGCTAGGCTTAAGGCCTGGGCACAAGTGCAGTGCTGGCTAGGATCAAGGCAGGGGGCACAAGTGCTGGCTAGGCTTAAGGCATGGGCACAAGTGCGGGCTAGGCTTAAGGCCGGGGCACAAGTGCGGGCTAGGCTTAAGGCCGGGGCACAAGTGCGGGCTAGGCTTAAGGTCGGGGCACAAGTGCGGGCTAGGCTTAAGGCCTGGGCACACGTGCAGTGCTGGCTAGGATCAGGGCAGGGGGCACAAGTGCTGGCTAGGCTTAAGGCATGGGCACAAGTGCCAGCTAGGCTAGGCTTAAACCTGGGCACAAGTGTGGGCTAGGCTTAAGGCCTGGGCACAAGTGCGGGCTAGGCTTAAGGCCTGGGCACAAGTGCGAGCTAGGCTTAAGGCCTGGGCACAAGTGCGGGCTAGGCTTAAAGCCTGGGCACAAGTGCAGTGCTGGCTAGGATCAAGGCAGGGGGCACAAGTGCTGGCTAGGCTTAAGGCATGGGCACAAGTGCCAGCTAGGCTAGGCTTAAGCCTGGGCACAAGTGCCAGCTAGGCTAGGCTTAAGCCTGGGCACAAGTGCGGGCTAGGCTTAAGGCCTGGGCACAAGTGCGGGCTAGGCTAAAGGCCTGGGCAAAAGTGCGGGCTAGGCTTAAGGCCTGGGCACAAGTGCGGCTAGGCTTAAGGCCTGGGCACAAGTGCGGGCTAGGCTTAAGGCCTGGGCACAAGTGCGAGCTAGGCTTAAGGCCTGGGCACAAGTGCGGGCTAGGCTTAAGGCCTGGGCACAAGTGCAGTGCTGGCTAGGATCAAGGCAGGGGGCACAAGTGCTGGCTAGGCTTAAGGCATGGGCACAAGTGCCAGCTAGGCTAGGCTTAGGGCCTGGGCACAAGTGCAGGCTAGCCTTAAGGCCTGGGCACAAGTGCAGGCTAGGCTTAAGGCCTGGGCACAAGTGTGGGCTAGGCTTAAGGCATGGGCACAAGTGCCAGCTAGGCTAGGCTTAAGGCCTGGGCACAAGTGCGGGCTAGTCTTAAGGCCTGGGCACAAGTGCAGGCTAGGCTTAAGGCCTGGGCACAAGTGTGGGCTAGGCTTAAGGCCTGGGCACAAGTGCGGCTAGGCTTAAGGCCGGGGCACAAGTGCGGGCTAGGCTTAAGGCCGGGGCACAAGTGCGGGCTAGGCTTAAGGTCGGGGCACAAGTGCGGGCTAGGCTTAAGGCCTGGGCACAAGTGCAGTGCTGGCTAGGATCAGGGCAGGGGGCACAAGTGCTGGCTAGGCTTAAGGCATGGGCACAAGTGCCAGCTAGGCTAGGCTTAAGCCTGGGCACAAGTGTGGGCTAGGCGTAAGGCCTGGGCACAAGTGCGGGCTAGGCTTAAGGCCTGGGCACAAGTGCGAGCTAGGCTTAAGGCTTAAGGCCTGGGCACAAGTGCGGGCTAGGCTTAAGGCCTGGGCACAAGTGCAGTGCTGGCTAGGATCAAGGCAGGGGGCACAAGTGCTGGCTAGGCTTAAGGCATGGGCACAAGTGCCAGCTAGGCTAGGCTTAAGCCTGGGCACAAGTGCCAGCTAGGCTAGGCTTAAGCCTGGGCACAAGTGCGGGCTAGGCTTAAGGCCTGGGCACAAGTGCGGGCTAGGCTAAAGGCCTGGGCAAAAGTGCGGGCTAGGCTTAAGCCTGGGCACAAGTGCGGGCTAGGCTTAAGGCCTGGGCACAAGTGCGGGCTAGGCTAAAGGCCTGGGCAAAAGTGCGGGCTAGGCTTAAGGCCTGGGCACAAGTGCGGGCTAGGCTTAAGGCCTGAGCACAAGTGCGGGCTAGGCTTAAGGCCGGGGCACAAGTGCGGGCTAGGCTTAAGGCCGGGGCACAAGTGCGGGCTAGGCTTAAGGCCGGGGCACAAGTGCGGGCTAGGCTTAAGGCCTGGGCACAAGTGCGGGCTAGGCTTAAGGCCGGGGTACAAGTGCGGGCTAGGCTTAAGGCCTGGGCACAAGTGCGTGCTAGGCTTAAGGCCGGGGCACAAGTGCGGGCTAGGCTTAAGGCCGGGGCACAAGTGCGGGCTAGGCTTAAGGCCAGGGCACAAGTGCGGGCTAGGCTTAAGGCCGGTGCACAAGTGCGGGCTAGGCTTAAGGCCGGGGCACAAGTGCGGGCTAGGCTTAAGGCCGGAGCACAAGTGCAGTGCTTGCTAGGATCAAGGCAGGGGGCACAAGTGCTGGCTAGGCTTAAGGCATGGGCAAAAGTGCCAGCTAGGCTAGGCATAAGGCCTGGGCACAAGTGCGGGCTAGGCTTAAGGCCTGGGCACAAGTGCGGGCTAGGCTTAAGGCCGGGGCACAAGTGCGGGCTAGGCTTAAGGCCGGGGCTCAAGTGCGGGCTAGGCTTAAGACCGGGGCACAAGTGTGGGCTAGGCTAAAGGCCTGGGCACAAGTGCAGGCTAGCCTTAAGGCCTGGGCACAAGTGCAGGCTAGGCTTAAGGCCTGGGCACAAGTGTGGGCTAGGCTTAAGGCATGGGCACAAGTGCCAGCTAGGCTAGGCTTAAGGCCTGGGCACAAGTGCGGGCTAGGCTTAAGGCCTGGGCACAAGTGCAGGCTAGGCTTAAGGCCTGGGCACAAGTGTGGGCTAGGCTTAAGGCCTGGGCACAAGTGCGGCTAGGCTTAAGGCCGGGGCACAAGTGCGGGCTAGGCTTAAGGCCGGGGCACAAGTGCGGGCTAGGCTTAAGGTCGGGGCACAAGTGCGGGCTAGGCTTAAGGCCTGGGCACAAGTGCAGTGCTGGCTAGGATCAGGGCAGGGGGCACAAGTGCTGGCTAGGCTTAAGGCATGGGCACAAGTGCCAGCTAGGCTAGGCTTAAGCCTGGGCACAAGTGTGGGCTAGGCTTAAGGCCTGGGCACAAGTGCGGGCTAGGCTTAAGGCCTGGGCACAAGTGCGAGCTAGGCTTAAGGCTTAAGGCCTGGGCACAAGTGCGGGCTAGGCTTAAGGCCTGGGCACAAGTGCAGTGCTGGCTAGGATCAAGGCAGGGGGCACAAGTGCTGGCTAGGCTTAAGGCATGGGCACAAGTGCCAGCTAGGCTAGGCTTAAGGCATGGGCACAAGTGCCAGCTAGGCTAGGCTTAAGCCTGGGCACAAGTGCCAGCTAGGCTAGGCTTAAGCCTGGGCACAAGTGCGGGCTAGGCTAAAGGCCTGGGCAAAAGTGCGGGCTAGGCTTAAGGCCTGGGCACAAGTGCGGGCTAGGCTTAAGGCCTGGGCACAAGTGCGGGCTAGGCTTAAGGCCGGGGCACAAGTGCGGGCTAGGCTTAAGGCCGGGGCACAAGTGCGGGCTAGGCTTAAGGCCGGGGCACAAGTGCGGGCTAGGCTTAAGGCCGGGGCACAAGTGCGGGCTAGGCTTAAGGCCTGGGCACAAGTGCGGGCTAGGCTTAAGGCCGGGGTACAAGTGCGGGCTAGGCTTAAGGCCTGGGCACAAGTGCGTGCTAGGCTTAAGGCCGGGGCACAAGTGCGGGCTAGGCTTAAGGCCGGGGCACAAGTGCGGGCTAGGCTTAAGGCCGGGGCACAAGTGCGGGCTAGGCTTAAGGTCGGGGCACAAGTGCGGGCTAGGCTTAAGGCCTGGGCACACGTGCAGTGCTGGCTAGGATCAGGGCAGGGGGCACAAGTGCTGGCTAGGCTTAAGGCATGGGCACAAGTGCCAGCTAGGCTAGGCTTAAACCTGGGCACAAGTGTGGGCTAGGCTTAAGGCCTGGGCACAAGTGCGGGCTAGGCTTAAGGCCTGGGCACAAGTGCGGGCTAGGCTTAAGGCCTGGGCACAAGTGCAGTGCTGGCTAGGATCAAGGCAGGGGGCACAAGTGCTGGCTAGGCTTAAGGCATGGGCACAAGTGCCAGCTAGGCTAGGCTTAAGGCCTGGGCACAAGTGCAGGCTAGCCTTAAGGCCTGGGCACAAGTGCAGGCTAGGCTTAAGGCCTGGGCACAAGTGTGGGCTAGGCTTAAGGCATGGGCACAAGTGCCAGCTAGGCTAGGCTTAAGGCCTGGGCACAAGTGCGGGCTAGTCTTAAGGCCTGGGCACAAGTGCAGGCTAGGCTTAAGGCCTGGGCACAAGTGTGGGCTAGGCTTAAGGCCTGGGCACAAGTGCGGCTAGGCTTAAGGCCGGGGCACAAGTGCGGGCT
This sequence comes from Ranitomeya imitator, assembly GCF_032444005.1. Classification (NCBI taxonomy): domain Eukaryota; kingdom Metazoa; phylum Chordata; class Amphibia; order Anura; family Dendrobatidae; genus Ranitomeya; species Ranitomeya imitator. Next base: position 347,296 of record NW_027194825.1, read on the forward strand.
AGGCTTAAGGCCGGGGCACAAGTGCGGGCTAGGCTTAAGGTCGGGGCACAAGTGCGGGCTAGGCTTAAGGCCTGGGCACAAGTGCAGTGCTGGCTAGGATCAGGGCAGGGGGCACAAGTGCTGGCTAGGCTTAAGGCATGGGCACAAGTGCCAGCTAGGCTAGGCTTAAGCCTGGGCACAAGTGTGGGCTAGGCTTAAGGCCTGGGCACAAGTGCGGGCTAGGCTTAAGGCCTGGGCACAAGTGCGAGCTAGGCTTAAGGCTTAAGGCCTGGGCACAAGTGCGGGCTAGGCTTAAGGCCTGGGCACAAGTGCAGTGCTGGCTAGGATCAAGGCAGGGGGCACAAGTGCTGGCTAGGCTTAAGGCATGGGCACAAGTGCCAGCTAGGCTAGGCTTAAGCCTGGGCACAAGTGCCAGCTAGGCTAGGCTTAAGCCTGGGCACAAGTGCGGGCTAGGCTTAAGGCCTGGGCACAAGTGCGGGCTAGGCTAAAGGCCTGGGCAAAAGTGCGGGCTAGGCTTAAGGCCTGGGCACAAGTGCGGGCTAGGCTTAAGCCTGGGCACAAGTGCGGGCTAGGCTTAAGGCCTGGGCACAAGTGCGGGCTAGGCTAAAGGCCTGGGCAAAAGTGCGGGCTAGGCTTAAGGCCTGGGCACAAGTGCGGGCTAGGCTTAAGGCCTGAGCACAAGTGCGGGCTAGGCTTAAGGCCGGGGCACAAGTGCGGGCTAGGCTTAAGGCCGGGGCACAAGTGCGGGCTAGGCTTAAGGCCGGGGCACAAGTGCGGGCTAGGCTTAAGGCCTGGGCACAAGTGCGGGCTAGGCTTAAGGCCGGGGTACAAGTGCGGGCTAGGCTTAAGGCCTGGGCACAAGTGCGTGCTAGGCTTAAGGCCGGGGCACAAGTGCGGGCTAGGCTTAAGGCCGGGGCACAAGTGCGGGCTAGGCTTAAGGCCGGGGCACAAGTGCGGGCTAGGCTTAAGGCCGGTGCACAAGTGCGGGCTAGGCTTAAGGCCGGGGCACAAGTGCGGGCTAGGCTTAAGGCCGGAGCACAAGTGCAGTGCTTGCTAGGATCAAGGCAGGGGGCACAAGTGCTGGCTAGGCTTAAGGCATGGGCAAAAGTGCCAGCTAGGCTAGGCATAAGGCCTGGGCACAAGTGCGGGCTAGGCTTAAGGCCTGGGCACAAGTGCGGGCTAGGCTTAAGGCCGGGGCACAAGTGCGGGCTAGGCTTAAGGCCGGGGCTCAAGTGCGGGCTAGGCTTAAGACCGGGGCACAAGTGCGGGCTAGGCTAAAGGCCTGGGCACAAGTGTGGGCTAGGCTTAAGGCCTGGGCACAAGTGCGGGCTAGGCTTAAAGCCTGGGCTCAAGTGCGGGCTAGGCTTAAGGCCTGGGCACAAGTGCGGCTAGGCTTAAGGCCTGGGCACAAGTGCGGGCTAGGCTTAAGGCCTGGGCACAAGTGCGAGCTAGGCTTAAGGCCTGGGCACAAGTGCGGGCTAGGCTTAAGGCCTGGGCACAAGTGCAGTGCTGGCTAGGATCAAGGCAGGGGGCACAAGTGCAGTGCTGGCTAGGATCAAGGCAGGGGGCACAAGTGCTGGCTAGGCTTAAGGCATGGGCACAAGTGCCAGCTAGGCTAGGCTTAAGGCCTGGGCACAAGTGCGGGCTAGGCTTAAGGCCTGGGCACAAGTGCGGGCTAGGCTTAAGGCCGGGGCACAAGTGCGGGCTAGGCTTAAGGCCGGTGCACAAGTGCGGGCTAGGCTTAAGGCCGGGGCACAAGTGCGGGCTAGGCTTAAGGCCGGAGCACAAGTGCAGTGCTTGCTAGGATCAAGGCAGGGGGCACAAGTGCTGGCTAGGCTTAAGGCATGGGCAAAAGTGCCAGCTAGGCTAGGCATAAGGCCTGGGCACAAGTGCGGGCTAGGCTTAAGGCCTGGGCACAAGTGCGGGCTAGGCTTAAGGCCGGGGCACAAGTGCGGGCTAGGCTTAAGGCCGGGGCTCAAGTGCGGGCTAGGCTTAAGACCGGGGCACAAGTGCGGGCTAGGCTAAAGGCCTGGGCACAAGTGTGGGCTAGGCTTAAGGCCTGGGCACAAGTGCGGGCTAGGCTTAAAGCCTGGGCTCAAGTGCGTTCTAGGCTTAAGGCCTGGGCACAAGTGCGGCTAGGCTTAAGGCCTGGGCACAAGTGCGGGCTAGGCTTAAGGCCTGGGCACAAGTGCGAGCTAGGCTTAAGGCCTGGGCACAAGTGCGGGCTAGGCTTAAGGCCTGGGCACAAGTGCAGTGCTGGCTAGGATCAAGGCAGGGGGCACAAGTGCAGTGCTGGCTAGGATCAAGGCAGGGGGCACAAGTGCTGGCTAGGCTTAAGGCATGGGCACAAGTGCCAGCTAGGCTAGGCTTAAGGCCTGGGCACAAGTGCGGGCTAGGCTTAAGGCCTGGGCACAAGTGCAGGCTAGGCTTAAGGCCTGGGCACAAGTGCGGGCTAGGCTTAAGGCATGGGCACAAGTGCCAGCTAGGCTAGGCTTAAGGCCTGGGCACAAGTGCGGGCTAGGCTTAAGGCCTGGGCACAAGTGCAGGCTAGGCTTAAGGCCTGGGCACAAGTGTGGGCTAGGCTTAAGGCCTGGGCACAAGTGCGGCTAGGCTTAAGGCCGGGGCACAAGTGCGGGCTAGGCTTAAGGCCGGGGCACAAGTGCGGGCTAGGCTTAAGGTCGGGGCACAAGTGCGGGCTAGGCTTAAGGCCTGGGCACAAGTGCAGTGCTGGCTAGGATCAGGGCAGGGGGCACAAGTGCTGGCTAGGCTTAAGGCATGGGCACAAGTGCCAGCTAGGCTAGGCTTAAGCCTGGGCACAAGTGTGGGCTAGGCTTAAGGCCTGGGCACAAGTGCGGGCTAGGCTTAAGGCCTGGGCACAAGTGCGAGCTAGGCTTAAGGCCTGGGCACAAGTGAGGGATAGGCTTAAGGCCTGGGCACAAGTGCAGTGCTGGCTAGGATCAAGGCAGGGGGCACAAGTGCTGGCTAGGCTTAAGGCATGGGCACAAGTGCCAGCTAGGCTAGGCTTAAGCCTGGGCACAAGTGCCAGCTAGGCTAGGCTTAAGGCCGGGGCACAAGTGTGGGCTAGGCTTAAGGCCGGGGCACAAGTGCGGGCTAGGCTTAAGGCCTGGGCACAAGTGCGGGCTAGGCTTAAGGCCGGGGTACAAGTGCGGGCTAGGCTTAAGGCCTGGGCACAAGTGCGTGCTAGGCTTAAGGCCGGGGCACAAGTGCGGGCTAGGCTTAAGGCCGGGGCACAAGTGCGGGCTAGGCTTAAGGCCGGGGCACAAGTGTGGGATAGGCTTAAGGCTGGTGCACAAGTGCGGGCTAGGCTTAAGGCCGGGGCACAAGTGCGGGCTAGGCTTAAGGCCGGAGCACAAGTGCAGTGCTTGCTAGGATCAAGGCAGGGGGCACAAGTGCTGGCTAGGCTTAAGGCATGGGCAAAAGTGCCAGCTAGGCTAGGCATAAGGCCTGGGCACAAGTGCGGGCTAGGCTTAAGGCCTGGGCACAAGTGCGGGCTAGGCTTAAGGCCGGGGCACAAGTGCGGGCTAGGCTTAAGGCCGGGGCTCAAGTGCGGGCTAGGCTTAAGACCGGGGCACAAGTGCGGGCTAGGCTAAAGGCCTGGGCACAAGTGCGGGCTAGGCTTAAAGCCTGGGCTCAAGTGCGGGCTAGGCTTAAGGCCTGGGCACAAGTGCGGCTAGGCTTAAGGCCTGGGCACAAGTGCGGGCTAGGCTTAAGGCCTGGGCACAAGTGCGAGCTAGGCTTAAGGCCTGGGCACAAGTGCGGGCTAGGCTTAAGGCCTGGGCACAAGTGCAGTGCTGGCTAGGATCAAGGCAGGGGGCACAAGTGCTGGCTAGGCTTAAGGCATGGGCACAAGTGCCAGCTAGGCTAGGCTTAGGGCCTGGGCACAAGTGCAGGCTAGCCTTAAGGCCTGGGCACAAGTGCAGGCTAGGCTTAAGGCCTGGGCACAAGTGTGGGCTAGGCTTAAGGCATGGGCACAAGTGCCAGCTAGGCTAGGCTTAAGGCCTGGGCACAAGTGCGGGCTAGTCTTAAGGCCTGGGCACAAGTGCAGGCTAGGCTTAAGGCCTGGGCACAAGTGTGGGCTAGGCTTAAGGCCTGGGCACAAGTGCGGCTAGGCTTAAGGCCGGGGCACAAGTGCGGGCTAGGCTTAAGGCCGGGGCACAAGTGCGGGCTAGGCTTAAGGTCGGGGCACAAGTGCGGGCTAGGCTTAAGGCCTGGGCACAAGTGCAGTGCTGGCTAGGATCAGGGCAGGGGGCACAAGTGCTGGCTAGGCTTAAGGCATGGGCACAAGTGCCAGCTAGGCTAGGCTTAAGCCTGGGCACAAGTGTGGGCTAGGCGTAAGGCCTGGGCACAAGTGCGGGCTAGGCTTAAGGCCTGGGCACAAGTGCGAGCTAGGCTTAAGGCTTAAGGCCTGGGCACAAGTGCGGGCTAGGCTTAAGGCCTGGGCACAAGTGCAGTGCTGGCTAGGATCAAGGCAGGGGGCACAAGTGCTGGCTAGGCTTAAGGCATGGGCACAAGTGCCAGCTAGGCTAGGCTTAAGCCTGGGCACAAGTGCCAGCTAGGCTAGGCTTAAGCCTGGGCACAAGTGCGGGCTAGGCTTAAGGCCTGGGCACAAGTGCGGGCTAGGCTAAAGGCCTGGGCAAAAGTGCGGGCTAGGCTTAAGCCTGGGCACAAGTGCGGGCTAGGCTTAAGGCCTGGGCACAAGTGCGGGCTAGGCTAAAGGCCTGGGCAAAAGTGCGGGCTAGGCTTAAGGCCTGGGCACAAGTGCGGGCTAGGCTTAAGGCCTGAGCACAAGTGCGGGCTAGGCTTAAGGCCGGGGCACAAGTGCGGGCTAGGCTTAAGGCCGGGGCACAAGTGCGGGCTAGGCTTAAGGCCGGGGCACAAGTGCGGGCTAGGCTTAAGGCCTGGGCACAAGTGCGGGCTAGGCTTAAGGCCGGGGTACAAGTGCGGGCTAGGCTTAAGGCCTGGGCACAAGTGCGTGCTAGGCTTAAGGCCGGGGCACAAGTGCGGGCTAGGCTTAAGGCCGGGGCACAAGTGCGGGCTAGGCTTAAGGCCAGGGCACAAGTGCGGGCTAGGCTTAAGGCCGGTGCACAAGTGCGGGCTAGGCTTAAGGCCGGGGCACAAGTGCGGGCTAGGCTTAAGGCCGGAGCACAAGTGCAGTGCTTGCTAGGATCAAGGCAGGGGGCACAAGTGCTGGCTAGGCTTAAGGCATGGGCAAAAGTGCCAGCTAGGCTAGGCATAAGGCCTGGGCACAAGTGCGGGCTAGGCTTAAGGCCTGGGCACAAGTGCGGGCTAGGCTTAAGGCCGGGGCACAAGTGCGGGCTAGGCTTAAGGCCGGGGCTCAAGTGCGGGCTAGGCTTAAGACCGGGGCACAAGTGTGGGCTAGGCTAAAGGCCTGGGCACAAGTGCAGGCTAGCCTTAAGGCCTGGGCACAAGTGCAGGCTAGGCTTAAGGCCTGGGCACAAGTGTGGGCTAGGCTTAAGGCATGGGCACAAGTGCCAGCTAGGCTAGGCTTAAGGCCTGGGCACAAGTGCGGGCTAGGCTTAAGGCCTGGGCACAAGTGCAGGCTAGGCTTAAGGCCTGGGCACAAGTGTGGGCTAGGCTTAAGGCCTGGGCACAAGTGCGGCTAGGCTTAAGGCCGGGGCACAAGTGCGGGCTAGGCTTAAGGCCGGGGCACAAGTGCGGGCTAGGCTTAAGGTCGGGGCACAAGTGCGGGCTAGGCTTAAGGCCTGGGCACAAGTGCAGTGCTGGCTAGGATCAGGGCAGGGGGCACAAGTGCTGGCTAGGCTTAAGGCATGGGCACAAGTGCCAGCTAGGCTAGGCTTAAGCCTGGGCACAAGTGTGGGCTAGGCTTAAGGCCTGGGCACAAGTGCGGGCTAGGCTTAAGGCCTGGGCACAAGTGCGAGCTAGGCTTAAGGCTTAAGGCCTGGGCACAAGTGCGGGCTAGGCTTAAGGCCTGGGCACAAGTGCAGTGCTGGCTAGGATCAAGGCAGGGGGCACAAGTGCTGGCTAGGCTTAAGGCATGGGCACAAGTGCCAGCTAGGCTAGGCTTAAGGCATGGGCACAAGTGCCAGCTAGGCTAGGCTTAAGCCTGGGCACAAGTGCCAGCTAGGCTAGGCTTAAGCCTGGGCACAAGTGCGGGCTAGGCTAAAGGCCTGGGCAAAAGTGCGGGCTAGGCTTAAGGCCTGGGCACAAGTGCGGGCTAGGCTTAAGGCCTGGGCACAAGTGCGGGCTAGGCTTAAGGCCGGGGCACAAGTGCGGGCTAGGCTTAAGGCCGGGGCACAAGTGCGGGCTAGGCTTAAGGCCGGGGCACAAGTGCGGGCTAGGCTTAAGGCCGGGGCACAAGTGCGGGCTAGGCTTAAGGCCTGGGCACAAGTGCGGGCTAGGCTTAAGGCCGGGGTACAAGTGCGGGCTAGGCTTAAGGCCTGGGCACAAGTGCGTGCTAGGCTTAAGGCCGGGGCACAAGTGCGGGCTAGGCTTAAGGCCGGGGCACAAGTGCGGGCTAGGCTTAAGGCCGGGGCACAAGTGCGGGCTAGGCTTAAGGTCGGGGCACAAGTGCGGGCTAGGCTTAAGGCCTGGGCACACGTGCAGTGCTGGCTAGGATCAGGGCAGGGGGCACAAGTGCTGGCTAGGCTTAAGGCATGGGCACAAGTGCCAGCTAGGCTAGGCTTAAACCTGGGCACAAGTGTGGGCTAGGCTTAAGGCCTGGGCACAAGTGCGGGCTAGGCTTAAGGCCTGGGCACAAGTGCGGGCTAGGCTTAAGGCCTGGGCACAAGTGCAGTGCTGGCTAGGATCAAGGCAGGGGGCACAAGTGCTGGCTAGGCTTAAGGCATGGGCACAAGTGCCAGCTAGGCTAGGCTTAAGGCCTGGGCACAAGTGCAGGCTAGCCTTAAGGCCTGGGCACAAGTGCAGGCTAGGCTTAAGGCCTGGGCACAAGTGTGGGCTAGGCTTAAGGCATGGGCACAAGTGCCAGCTAGGCTAGGCTTAAGGCCTGGGCACAAGTGCGGGCTAGTCTTAAGGCCTGGGCACAAGTGCAGGCTAGGCTTAAGGCCTGGGCACAAGTGTGGGCTAGGCTTAAGGCCTGGGCACAAGTGCGGCTAGGCTTAAGGCCGGGGCACAAGTGCGGGCTAGGCTTAAGGCCGGGGCACAAGTGCGGGCTAGGCTTAAGGTCGGGGCACAAGTGCGGGCTAGGCTTAAGGCCTGGGCACAAGTGCAGTGCTGGCTAGGATCAGGGCAGGGGGCACAAGTGCTGGCTAGGCTTAAGGCATGGGCACAAGTGCCAGCTAGGCTAGGCTTAAGCCTGGGCACAAGTGTGGGCTAGGCTTAAGGCCTGGGCACAAGTGCGGGCTAGGCTTAAGGCCTGGGCACAAGTGCGAGCTAGGCTTAAGGCTTAAGGCCTGGGCACAAGTGCGGGCTAGGCTTAAGGCCTGGGCACAAGTGCAGTGCTGGCTAGGATCAAGGCAGGGGGCACAAGTGCTGGCTAGGCTTAAGGCATGGGCACAAGTGCCAGCTAGGCTAGGCTTAAGCCTGGGCACAAGTGCCAGCTAGGCTAGGCTTAAGCCTGGGCACAAGTGCGGGCTAGGCTTAAGGCCTGGGCACAAGTGCGGGCTAGGCTAAAGGCCTGGGCAAAAGTGCGGGCTAGGCTTAAGGCCTGGGCACAAGTGCGGGCTAGGCTTAAGCCTGGGCACAAGTGCGGGCTAGGCTTAAGGCCTGGGCACAAGTGCGGGCTAGGCTAAAGGCCTGGGCAAAAGTGCGGGCTAGGCTTAAGGCCTGGGCACAAGTGCGGGCTAGGCTTAAGGCCTGAGCACAAGTGCGGGCTAGGCTTAAGGCCGGGGCACAAGTGCGGGCTAGGCTTAAGGCCGGGGCACAAGTGCGGGCTAGGCTTAAGGCCGGGGCACAAGTGCGGGCTAGGCTTAAGGCCTGGGCACAAGTGCGGGCTAGGCTTAAGGCCGGGGTACAAGTGCGGGCTAGGCTTAAGGCCTGGGCACAAGTGCGTGCTAGGCTTAAGGCCGGGGCACAAGTGCGGGCTAGGCTTAAGGCCGGGGCACAAGTGCGGGCTAGGCTTAAGGCCGGGGCACAAGTGCGGGCTAGGCTTAAGGCCGGTGCACAAGTGCGGGCTAGGCTTAAGGCCGGGGCACAAGTGCGGGCTAGGCTTAAGGCCGGAGCACAAGTGCAGTGCTTGCTAGGATCAAGGCAGGGGGCACAAGTGCTGGCTAGGCTTAAGGCATGGGCAAAAGTGCCAGCTAGGCTAGGCATAAGGCCTGGGCACAAGTGCGGGCTAGGCTTAAGGCCTGGGCACAAGTGCGGGCTAGGCTTAAGGCCGGGGCACAAGTGCGGGCTAGGCTTAAGGCCGGGGCTCAAGTGCGGGCTAGGCTTAAGACCGGGGCACAAGTGCGGGCTAGGCTAAAGGCCTGGGCACAAGTGTGGGCTAGGCTTAAGGCCTGGGCACAAGTGCGGGCTAGGCTTAAAGCCTGGGCTCAAGTGCGGGCTAGGCTTAAGGCCTGGGCACAAGTGCGGCTAGGCTTAAGGCCTGGGCACAAGTGCGGGCTAGGCTTAAGGCCTGGGCACAAGTGCGAGCTAGGCTTAAGGCCTGGGCACAAGTGCGGGCTAGGCTTAAGGCCTGGGCACAAGTGCAGTGCTGGCTAGGATCAAGGCAGGGGGCACAAGTGCAGTGCTGGCTAGGATCAAGGCAGGGGGCACAAGTGCTGGCTAGGCTTAAGGCATGGGCACAAGTGCCAGCTAGGCTAGGCTTAAGGCCTGGGCACAAGTGCGGGCTAGGCTTAAGGCCTGGGCACAAGTGCGGGCTAGGCTTAAGGCCGGGGCACAAGTGCGGGCTAGGCTTAAGGCCGGTGCACAAGTGCGGGCTAGGCTTAAGGCCGGGGCACAAGTGCGGGCTAGGCTTAAGGCCGGAGCACAAGTGCAGTGCTTGCTAGGATCAAGGCAGGGGGCACAAGTGCTGGCTAGGCTTAAGGCATGGGCAAAAGTGCCAGCTAGGCTAGGCATAAGGCCTGGGCACAAGTGCGGGCTAGGCTTAAGGCCTGGGCACAAGTGCGGGCTAGGCTTAAGGCCGGGGCACAAGTGCGGGCTAGGCTTAAGGCCGGGGCTCAAGTGCGGGCTAGGCTTAAGACCGGGGCACAAGTGCGGGCTAGGCTAAAGGCCTGGGCACAAGTGTGGGCTAGGCTTAAGGCCTGGGCACAAGTGCGGGCTAGGCTTAAAGCCTGGGCTCAAGTGCGTTCTAGGCTTAAGGCCTGGGCACAAGTGCGGCTAGGCTTAAGGCCTGGGCACAAGTGCGGGCTAGGCTTAAGGCCTGGGCACAAGTGCGAGCTAGGCTTAAGGCCTGGGCACAAGTGCGGGCTAGGCTTAAGGCCTGGGCACAAGTGCAGTGCTGGCTAGGATCAAGGCAGGGGGCACAAGTGCAGTGCTGGCTAGGATCAAGGCAGGGGGCACAAGTGCTGGCTAGGCTTAAGGCATGGGCACAAGTGCCAGCTAGGCTAGGCTTAAGGCCTGGGCACAAGTGCGGGCTAGGCTTAAGGCCTGGGCACAAGTGCAGGCTAGGCTTAAGGCCTGGGCACAAGTGCGGGCTAGGCTTAAGGCATGGGCACAAGTGCCAGCTAGGCTAGGCTTAAGGCCTGGGCACAAGTGCGGGCTAGGCTTAAGGCCTGGGCACAAGTGCAGGCTAGGCTTAAGGCCTGGGCACAAGTGTGGGCTAGGCTTAAGGCCTGGGCACAAGTGCGGCTAGGCTTAAGGCCGGGGCACAAGTGCGGGCTAGGCTTAAGGCCGGGGCACAAGTGCGGGCTAGGCTTAAGGTCGGGGCACAAGTGCGGGCTAGGCTTAAGGCCTGGGCACAAGTGCAGTGCTGGCTAGGATCAGGGCAGGGGGCACAAGTGCTGGCTAGGCTTAAGGCATGGGCACAAGTGCCAGCTAGGCTAGGCTTAAGCCTGGGCACAAGTGTGGGCTAGGCTTAAGGCCTGGGCACAAGTGCGGGCTAGGCTTAAGGCCTGGGCACAAGTGCGAGCTAGGCTTAAGGCCTGGGCACAAGTGAGGGATAGGCTTAAGGCCTGGGCACAAGTGCAGTGCTGGCTAGGATCAAGGCAGGGGGCACAAGTGCTGGCTAGGCTTAAGGCATGGGCACAAGTGCCAGCTAGGCTAGGCTTAAGCCTGGGCACAAGTGCCAGCTAGGCTAGGCTTAAGGCCGGGGCACAAGTGTGGGCTAGGCTTAAGGCCGGGGCACAAGTGCGGGCTAGGCTTAAGGCCTGGGCACAAGTGCGGGCTAGGCTTAAGGCCGGGGTACAAGTGCGGGCTAGGCTTAAGGCCTGGGCACAAGTGCGTGCTAGGCTTAAGGCCGGGGCACAAGTGCGGGCTAGGCTTAAGGCCGGGGCACAAGTGCGGGCTAGGCTTAAGGCCGGGGCACAAGTGTGGGATAGGCTTAAGGCTGGTGCACAAGTGCGGGCTAGGCTTAAGGCCGGGGCACAAGTGCGGGCTAGGCTTAAGGCCGGAGCACAAGTGCAGTGCTTGCTAGGATCAAGGCAGGGGGCACAAGTGCTGGCTAGGCTTAAGGCATGGGCAAAAGTGCCAGCTAGGCTAGGCATAAGGCCTGGGCACAAGTGCGGGCTAGGCTTAAGGCCTGGGCACAAGTGCGGGCTAGGCTTAAGGCCGGGGCACAAGTGCGGGCTAGGCTTAAGGCCGGGGCTCAAGTGCGGGCTAGGCTTAAGACCGGGGCACAAGTGCGGGCTAGGCTAAAGGCCTGCGCACAAGTGCGGGCTAGGCTTAAAGCCTGGGCTCAAGTGCGGGCTAGGCTTAAGGCCTGGGCACAAGTGCGGCTAGGCTTAAGGCCTGGGCACAAGTGCGGGCTAGGCTTAAGGCCTGGGCACAAGTGCGAGCTAGGCTTAAGGCCTGGGCACAAGTGCGGGCTAGGCTTAAGGCCTGGGCACAAGTGCAGTGCTGGCTAGGATCAAGGCAGGGGGCACAAGTGCTGGCTAGGCTTAAGGCATGGGCACAAGTGCCAGCTAGGCTAGGCTTAAGGCCTGGGCACAAGTGCGGGCTAGGCTTAAGGCCTGGGCACAAGTGCAGGCTAGGCTTAAGGCCTGGGCACAAGTGTGGGCTAGGCTTAAGGCATGGGCACAAGTGCCAGATAGGCTAGGCTTAAGGCCTGGGCACAAGTGCGGGCTAGGCTTAAGGCCTGGGCACAAGTGCAGGCTAGGCTTAAGGCCTGGGCACAAGTGTGGGCTAGGCTTAAGGCCTGGGCACAAGTGCGGCTAGGCTTAAGGCCGGGGCACAAGTGCGGGCTAGGCTTAAGGCCGGGGCACAAGTGCGGGCTAGGCTTAAGGTCGGGGCACAAGTGCGGGCTAGGCTTAAGGCCTGGGCACAAGTGCAGTGCTGGCTAGGATCAGGGCAGGGGGCACAAGTGCTGGCTAGGCTTAAGGCATGGGCACAAGTGCCAGCTAGGCTAGGCTTAAGCCTGGGCACAAGTGTGGGCTAGGCTTAAGGCCTGGGCACAAGTGCGGGCTAGGCTTAAGGCCTGGGCACAAGTGCGAGCTAGGCTTAAGGCCTGGGCACAAGTGCAGGCTAGGCTTAAGGCCTGGGCACAAGTGCAGTGCTGGCTAGGATCAAGGCAGGGGGCACAAGTGCTGGCTAGGCTTAAGGCATGGGCACAAGTGCCAGCTAGGCTAGGCTTAAGCCTGGGCACAAGTGCCAGCTAGGCTAGGCTTAAGCCTGGGCACAAGTGCGGGCTAGGCTTAAGGCCTGGGCACAAGTGCGGGCTAAGCTAAAGGCCTGGGCAAAAGTGCGGGCTAGGCTTAAGGCCTGGGCACAAGTGCGGGCTAGGCTTAAGGCCTGGGCACAAGTGCGGGCTAGGCTTAAGGCCGGGGCACAAGTGCGGGCTAGGCTTAAGGCCGGGGCACAAGTGCGGGCTAGGCTTAAGGCCGGGGCACAAGTGCGGGCTAGGCTTAAGGCCGGGGCACAAGTGCGGGCTAGGCTTAAGGCCGGGGCACAAGTGCGGAATAGGCTTAAGGCCTGGGCACAAGTGCGGGCTAGGCTTAAGGCCTGGGCACAAGTGCGGGCTAGGCTTAAGGCCTGGGCACAAGTGCAGGCTAGGCTTAAGGCCTGGGCACAAGTGTGGGCTAGGCTTAAGGCCTGGGCACAAGTGCGGCTAGGCTTAAGGCCGGGGCACAAGTGCGGGCTAGGCTTAAGGCCGGGGCACAAGTGCGGGCTAGGCTTAAGGTCGGGGCACAAGTGCGGGCTAGGCTTAAGGCCTGGGCACAAGTGCAGTGCTGGCTAGGATCAGGGCAGGGGGCACAAGTGCTGGCTAGGCTTAAGGCATGGGCACAAGTGACAGCTAGGCTAGGCTTAAGCCTGGGCACAAGTGTGGGCTAGGCTTAAGGCCTGGGCACAAGTGCGGGCTAGGCTTAAGGCCTGGGCACAAGTGCGAGCTAGGCTTAAGGCCTGGGCACAAGTGCGGGCTAGGCTTAAGGCCTGGGCACAAGTGCGGGCTAGGCTTAAGGCCTGGGCACAAGTGCAGTGCTGGCTAGGATCAAGGCAGGGGGCAAAAGTGCTGGCTAGGCTTAAGGCATGGGCACAAGTGCCAGCTAGGCTAGGCTTAAGCCTGGGCACAAGTGCCAGCTAGGCTAGGCTTTTTAGCCTGGGCACAAGTGCGGGCTAGGCTTAAGGCCTGGGCACAAGTGCGGGCTAGGCTAAAGGCCTGGGCAAAAGTGCGGGCTAGGCTTAAGGCCTGGGCACAAGTGCGGGCTAGGCTTAAGGCCTGGGCACAAGTGCGGGCTAGGCTTAAGGCCGGGGCACAAGTGCGGGCTAGGCTTAAGGCCGGGGCACAAGTGCGGGCTAGGCTTAAGGCCGGGGCACAAGTGCGGGCTAGGCTTAAGGCCGGGGCACAAGTGCGGACTAGGCTTAAGGCCTGGGCACAAGTGCGGGCTAGGCTTAAGGCCTGGGCACAAGTGCGGGCTAGGCTTAAGGCCGGGGTACAAGTGCGGGCTAGGCTTAAGGCCTGGGCACAAGTGCGTGCTAGGCTTAAGGCCGGGGCACAAGTGCGGGCTAGGCTTAAGGCCGGGGCACAAGTGCGGGCTAGGCTTAAGGCCGGGGCACAAGTGCGGGCTAGGCTTAAGGCCGGTGCACAAGTGCGGGCTAGGCTTAAGGCTGGGGCACAAGTGCGGGCTAGGCTTAAGGCCGGAGCACAAGTGCAGTGCTTGCTAGGATCAAGGCATGGGGCACAAGTGCTGGCTAGGCTTAAGGCATGGGCAAAAGTGCCAGCTAGGCTAAGCATAAGGCCTGGGCACAAGTGCGGGCTAGGCTTAAGGCCTGGGCACAAGTGCGGGCTAGGCTTAAGGCCGGGGCACAAGTGCGGGCTAGGCTTAAGGCCGGGGCTCAAGTGCGGGCTAGGCTTAAGACCGGGGCACAAGTGCGGGCTAGGCTAAAGGCCTGGGCACAAGTGTGGGCTAGGCTTAAGGCCTGGGCACAAGTGCGGGCTAGGCTTAAAGCCTGGGCTCAAGTGCGGGCTAGGCTTAAGGCCTGGGCACAAGTGCGGCTAGGCTTAAGGCCTGGGCACAAGTGCGGGCTAGGCTTAAGGCCTGGGCACAAGTGCGAGCTAGGCTTAAGGCCTGGGCACAAGTGCGGGCTAGGCTTAAGGCCGGGGCACAAGTGCGGGCTAGGCTTAAGGCCGGTGCACAAGTGCGGGCTAGGCTTAAGGCTGGGGCACAAGTGCGGGCTAGGCTTAAGGCCGGAGCACAAGTGCAGTGCTTGCTAGGATCAAGGCATGGGGCACAAGTGCTGGCTAGGCTTAAGGCATGGGCAAAAGTGCCAGCTAGGCTAAGCATAAGGCCTGGGCACAAGTGCAGGCTAGGCTTAAGGCCTGGGCACAAGTGCGGGCTAGGCTTAAGGCCGGGGCACAAGTGCGGGCTAGGCTTAAGGCCGGGGCTCAAGTGCGGGCTAGGCTTAAGACCGGGGCACAAGTGCGGGCTAGGCTAAAGGCCTGGGCACAAGTGTGGGCTAGGCTTAAGGCCTGGGCACAAGTGCGGGCTAGGCTTAAAGCCTGGGCTCAAGTGCGGGCTAGGCTTAAGGCCTGGGCACAAGTGCGGCTAGGCTTAAGGCCTGGGCACAAGTGCGGGCTAGGCTTAAGGCCTGGGCACAAGTGCGAGCTAGGCTTAAGGCCTGGGCACAAGTGCGGGCTAGGCTTAAGGCCTGGGCACAAGTGCAGTGCTGGCTAGGATCAAGGCAGGGGGCACAAGTGCTGGCTAGGCTTAAGGCATGGGCACAAGTGCCAGCTAGGCTAGGCTTAAGGCCTGGGCACAAGTGCGGGCTAGCCTTAAGGCCTGGGCACAAGTGCGGGCTAGGCTTAAGGCCTGGGCACAAGTGTGGGCTAGGCTTAAGGCATGGGCACAAGTGCCAGCTAGGCTAGGCTTAAGGCCTGGGCACAAGTGCGGGCTAGGCTTAAGGCCTGGGCACAAGTGCAGGCTAGGCTTAAGGCCTGGGCACAAGTGTGGGCTAGGCTTAAGGCCTGGGCACAAGTGCGGCTAGGCTTAAGGCCGGGGCACAAGTGCGGGCTAGGCTTAAGGCCGGGGCACAAGTGCGGGCTAGGCTTAAGGTCGGGGCACAAGTGCGGGCTAGGCTTAAGGCCTGGGCACAAGTGCAGTGCTGGCTAGGATCAGGGCAGGGGGCACAAGTGCTGGCTAGGCTTAAGGCATGGGCACAAGTGCCAGCTAGGCTAGGCTTAAGCCTGGGCACAAGTGTGGGCTAGGCTTAAGGCCTGGGCACAAGTGCGGGCTAGGCTTAAGGCCTGGGCACAAGTGCGAGCTAGGCTTAAGGCTTAAGGCCTGGGCACAAGTGCGGGCTAGGCTTAAGGCCTGGGCACAAGTGCAGTGCTGGCTAGGATCAAGGCAGGGGGCACAAGTGCTGGCTAGGCTTAAGGCATGGGCACAAGTGCCAGCTAGGCTAGGCTTAAGCCTGGGCACAAGTGCCAGCTAGGCTATGCTTAAGCCTGGGCACAAGTGCGGGCTAGGCTTAAGGCCTGGGCACAAGTGCGGGCTAGGCTAAAGGCCTGGGCAAAAGTGCGGGCTAGGCTTAAGGCCTGGGCACAAGTGCGGGCTAGGCTTAAGGCCTGGGCACAAGTGCGGGCTAGGCTTAAGGCCGGGGCACAAGTGCGGGCTAGGCTTAAGGCCGGGGCACAAGTGCGGGCTAGGCTTAAGGCCTGGGCACAAGTGCGGGCTAGGCTTAAGGCCGGGGTACAAGTGCGGGCTAGGCTTAAGGCCTGGGCACAAGTGCGTGCTAGGCTTAAGGCCGGGGCACAAGTGCGGGCTAGGCTTAAGGCCGGGGCACAAGTGCGGGCTAGGCTTAAGGCCGGGGCACAAGTGCGGGCTAGGCTTAAGGTCGGGGCACAAGTGCGGGCTAGGCTTAAGGCCTGGGCACACGTGCAGTGCTGGCTAGGATCAGGGCAGGGGGCACAAGTGCTGGCTAGGCTTAAGGCATGGGCACAAGTGCCAGCTAGGCTAGGCTTAAGCCTGGGCACAAGTGTGGGCTAGGCTTAAGGCCTGGGCACAAGTGCGGGCTAGGCTTAAGGCCTGGGCACAAGTGCGAGCTAGGCTTAAGGCCTGGGCACAAGTGCGGGCTAGGCTTAAGGCCTGGGCACAAGTGCGAGCTAGGCTTAAGGCTTAAGGCCTGGGCACAAGTGCGGGCTAGGCTTAAGGCCTGGGCACAAGTGCAGTGCTGGCTAGGATCAAGGCAGGGGGCACAAGTGCTGGCTAGGCTTAAGGCATGGGCACAAGTGCCAGCTAGGCTAGGCTTAAGGCATGGGCACAAGTGCCAGCTAGGCTAGGCTTAAGCCTGGGCACAAGTGCCAGCTAGGCTAGGCTTAAGCCTGGGCACAAGTGCGGGCTAGGCTAAAGGCCTGGGCAAAAGTGCGGGCTAGGCTTAAGGCCTGGGCACAAGTGCGGGCTAGGCTTAAGGCCTGGGCACAAGTGCGGGCTAGGCTTAAGGCCGGGGCACAAGTGCGGGCTAGGCTTAAGGCCGGGGCACAAGTGCGGGCTAGGCTTAAGGCCGGGGCACAAGTGCGGGCTAGGCTTAAGGCCGGGGCACAAGTGCGGGCTAGGCTTAAGGCCTGGGCACAAGTGCGGGCTAGGCTTAAGGCCGGGGTACAAGTGCGGGCTAGGCTTAAGGCCTGGGCACAAGTGCGTGCTAGGCTTAAGGCCGGGGCACAAGTGCGGGCTAGGCTTAAGGCCGGGGCACAAGTGCGGGCTAGGCTTAAGGCCGGGGCACAAGTGCGGGCTAGGCTTAAGGTCGGGGCACAAGTGCGGGCTAGGCTTAAGGCCTGGGCACACGTGCAGTGCTGGCTAGGATCAGGGCAGGGGGCACAAGTGCTGGCTAGGCTTAAGGCATGGGCACAAGTGCCAGCTAGGCTAGGCTTAAACCTGGGCACAAGTGTGGGCTAGGCTTAAGGCCTGGGCACAAGTGCGGGCTAGGCTTAAGGCCTGGGCACAAGTGCGGGCTAGGCTTAAGGCCTGGGCACAAGTGCAGTGCTGGCTAGGATCAAGGCAGGGGGCACAAGTGCTGGCTAGGCTTAAGGCATGGGCACAAGTGCCAGCTAGGCTAGGCTTAAGGCCTGGGCACAAGTGCAGGCTAGCCTTAAGGCCTGGGCACAAGTGCAGGCTAGGCTTAAGGCCTGGGCACAAGTGTGGGCTAGGCTTAAGGCATGGGCACAAGTGCCAGCTAGGCTAGGCTTAAGGCCTGGGCACAAGTGCGGGCTAGTCTTAAGGCCTGGGCACAAGTGCAGGCTAGGCTTAAGGCCTGGGCACAAGTGTGGGCTAGGCTTAAGGCCTGGGCACAAGTGCGGCTAGGCTTAAGGCCGGGGCACAAGTGCGGGCTAGGCTTAAGGCCGGGGCACAAGTGCGGGCTAGGCTTAAGGTCGGGGCACAAGTGCGGGCTAGGCTTAAGGCCTGGGCACAAGTGCAGTGCTGGCTAGGATCAGGGCAGGGGGCACAAGTGCTGGCTAGGCTTAAGGCATGGGCACAAGTGCCAGCTAGGCTAGGCTTAAGCCTGGGCACAAGTGTGGGCTAGGCTTAAGGCCTGGGCACAAGTGCGGGCTAGGCTTAAGGCCTGGGCACAAGTGCGAGCTAGGCTTAAGGCTTAAGGCCTGGGCACAAGTGCGGGCTAGGCTTAAGGCCTGGGCACAAGTGCAGTGCTGGCTAGGATCAAGGCAGGGGGCACAAGTGCTGGCTAGGCTTAAGGCATGGGCACAAGTGCCAGCTAGGCTAGGCTTAAGCCTGGGCACAAGTGCCAGCTAGGCTAGGCTTAAGCCTGGGCACAAGTGCGGGCTAGGCTTAAGGCCTGGGCACAAGTGCGGGCTAGGCTAAAGGCCTGGGCAAAAGTGCGGGCTAGGCTTAAGGCCTGGGCACAAGTGCGGGCTAGGCTTAAGCCTGGGCACAAGTGCGGGCTAGGCTTAAGGCCTGGGCACAAGTGCGGGCTAGGCTAAAGGCCTGGGCAAAAGTGCGGGCTAGGCTTAAGGCCTGGGCACAAGTGCGGGCTAGGCTTAAGGCCTGAGCACAAGTGCGGGCTAGGCTTAAGGCCGGGGCACAAGTGCGGGCTAGGCTTAAGGCCGGGGCACAAGTGCGGGCTAGGCTTAAGGCCGGGGCACAAGTGCGGGCTAGGCTTAAGGCCTGGGCACAAGTGCGGGCTAGGCTTAAGGCCGGGGTACAAGTGCGGGCTAGGCTTAAGGCCTGGGCACAAGTGCGTGCTAGGCTTAAGGCCGGGGCACAAGTGCGGGCTAGGCTTAAGGCCGGGGCACAAGTGCGGGCTAGGCTTAAGGCCGGGGCACAAGTGCGGGCTAGGCTTAAGGCCGGTGCACAAGTGCGGGCTAGGCTTAAGGCCGGGGCACAAGTGCGGGCTAGGCTTAAGGCCGGAGCACAAGTGCAGTGCTTGCTAGGATCAAGGCAGGGGGCACAAGTGCTGGCTAGGCTTAAGGCATGGGCAAAAGTGCCAGCTAGGCTAGGCATAAGGCCTGGGCACAAGTGCGGGCTAGGCTTAAGGCCTGGGCACAAGTGCGGGCTAGGCTTAAGGCCGGGGCACAAGTGCGGGCTAGGCTTAAGGCCGGGGCTCAAGTGCGGGCTAGGCTTAAGACCGGGGCACAAGTGCGGGCTAGGCTAAAGGCCTGGGCACAAGTGTGGGCTAGGCTTAAGGCCTGGGCACAAGTGCGGGCTAGGCTTAAAGCCTGGGCTCAAGTGCGGGCTAGGCTTAAGGCCTGGGCACAAGTGCGGCTAGGCTTAAGGCCTGGGCACAAGTGCGGGCTAGGCTTAAGGCCTGGGCACAAGTGCGAGCTAGGCTTAAGGCCTGGGCACAAGTGCGGGCTAGGCTTAAGGCCTGGGCACAAGTGCAGTGCTGGCTAGGATCAAGGCAGGGGGCACAAGTGCAGTGCTGGCTAGGATCAAGGCAGGGGGCACAAGTGCTGGCTAGGCTTAAGGCATGGGCACAAGTGCCAGCTAGGCTAGGCTTAAGGCCTGGGCACAAGTGCGGGCTAGGCTTAAGGCCTGGGCACAAGTGCGGGCTAGGCTTAAGGCCGGGGCACAAGTGCGGGCTAGGCTTAAGGCCGGTGCACAAGTGCGGGCTAGGCTTAAGGCCGGGGCACAAGTGCGGGCTAGGCTTAAGGCCGGAGCACAAGTGCAGTGCTTGCTAGGATCAAGGCAGGGGGCACAAGTGCTGGCTAGGCTTAAGGCATGGGCAAAAGTGCCAGCTAGGCTAGGCATAAGGCCTGGGCACAAGTGCGGGCTAGGCTTAAGGCCTGGGCACAAGTGCGGGCTAGGCTTAAGGCCGGGGCACAAGTGCGGGCTAGGCTTAAGGCCGGGGCTCAAGTGCGGGCTAGGCTTAAGACCGGGGCACAAGTGCGGGCTAGGCTAAAGGCCTGGGCACAAGTGTGGGCTAGGCTTAAGGCCTGGGCACAAGTGCGGGCTAGGCTTAAAGCCTGGGCTCAAGTGCGTTCTAGGCTTAAGGCCTGGGCACAAGTGCGGCTAGGCTTAAGGCCTGGGCACAAGTGCGGGCTAGGCTTAAGGCCTGGGCACAAGTGCGAGCTAGGCTTAAGGCCTGGGCACAAGTGCGGGCTAGGCTTAAGGCCTGGGCACAAGTGCAGTGCTGGCTAGGATCAAGGCAGGGGGCACAAGTGCAGTGCTGGCTAGGATCAAGGCAGGGGGCACAAGTGCCTCTAGGCTTAAGGCATGGGCACAAGTGCCAGCTAGGCTAGGCTTAAGGCCTGGGCACAAGTGCGGGCTAGGCTTAAGGCCTGGGCACAAGTGCAGGCTAGGCTTAAGGCCTGGGCACAAGTGCGGGCTAGGCTTAAGGCATGGGCACAAGTGCCAGCTAGGCTAGGCTTAAGGCCTGGGCACAAGTGCGGGCTAGGCTTAAGGCCTGGGCACAAGTGCAGGCTAGGCTTAAGGCCTGGGCACAAGTGTGGGCTAGGCTTAAGGCCTGGGCACAAGTGCGGCTAGGCTTAAGGCCGGGGCACAAGTGCGGGCTAGGCTTAAGGCCGGGGCACAAGTGCGGGCTAGGCTTAAGGTCGGGGCACAAGTGCGGGCTAGGCTTAAGGCCTGGGCACAAGTGCAGTGCTGGCTAGGATCAGGGCAGGGGGCACAAGTGCTGGCTAGGCTTAAGGCATGGGCACAAGTGCCAGCTAGGCTAGGCTTAAGCCTGGGCACAAGTGTGGGCTAGGCTTAAGGCCTGGGCACAAGTGCGGGCTAGGCTTAAGGCCTGGGCACAAGTGCGAGCTAGGCTTAAGGCCTGGGCACAAGTGAGGGATAGGCTTAAGGCCTGGGCACAAGTGCAGTGCTGGCTAGGATCAAGGCAGGGGGCACAAGTGCTGGCTAGGCTTAAGGCATGGGCACAAGTGCCAGCTAGGCTAGGCTTAAGCCTGGGCACAAGTGCCAGCTAGGCTAGGCTTAAGGCCGGGGCACAAGTGTGGGCTAGGCTTAAGGCCGGGGCACAAGTGCGGGCTAGGCTTAAGGCCTGGGCACAAGTGCGGGCTAGGCTTAAGGCCGGGGTACAAGTGCGGGCTAGGCTTAAGGCCTGGGCACAAGTGCGTGCTAGGCTTAAGGCCGGGGCACAAGTGCGGGCTAGGCTTAAGGCCGGGGCACAAGTGCGGGCTAGGCTTAAGGCCGGGGCACAAGTGTGGGATAGGCTTAAGGCTGGTGCACAAGTGCGGGCTAGGCTTAAGGCCGGGGCACAAGTGCGGGCTAGGCTTAAGGCCGGAGCACAAGTGCAGTGCTTGCTAGGATCAAGGCAGGGGGCACAAGTGCTGGCTAGGCTTAAGGCATGGGCAAAAGTGCCAGCTAGGCTAGGCATAAGGCCTGGGCACAAGTGCGGGCTAGGCTTAAGGCCTGGGCACAAGTGCGGGCTAGGCTTAAGGCCGGGGCACAAGTGCGGGCTAGGCTTAAGGCCGGGGCTCAAGTGCGGGCTAGGCTTAAGACCGGGGCACAAGTGCGGGCTAGGCTAAAGGCCTGGGCACAAGTGCGGGCTAGGCTTAAAGCCTGGGCTCAAGTGCGGGCTAGGCTTAAGGCCTGGGCACAAGTGCGGCTAGGCTTAAGGCCTGGGCACAAGTGCGGGCTAGGCTTAAGGCCTGGGCACAAGTGCGAGCTAGGCTTAAGGCCTGGGCACAAGTGCGGGCTAGGCTTAAGGCCTGGGCACAAGTGCAGTGCTGGCTAGGATCAAGGCAGGGGGCACAAGTGCTGGCTAGGCTTAAGGCATGGGCACAAGTGCCAGCTAGGCTAGGCTTAAGGCCTGGGCACAAGTGCGGGCTAGGCTTAAGGCCTGGGCACAAGTGCAGGCTAGGCTTAAGGCCTGGGCACAAGTGTGGGCTAGGCTTAAGGCATGGGCACAAGTGCCAGATAGGCTAGGCTTAAGGCCTGGGCACAAGTGCGGGCTAGGCTTAAGGCCTGGGCACAAGTGCAGGCTAGGCTTAAGGCCTGGGCACAAGTGTGGGCTAGGCTTAAGGCCTGGGCACAAGTGCGGCTAGGCTTAAGGCCGGGGCACAAGTGCGGGCTAGGCTTAAGGCCGGGGCACAAGTGCGGGCTAGGCTTAAGGTCGGGGCACAAGTGCGGGCTAGGCTTAAGGCCTGGGCACAAGTGCAGTGCTGGCTAGGATCAGGGCAGGGGGCACAAGTGCTGGCTAGGCTTAAGGCATGGGCACAAGTGCCAGCTAGGCTAGGCTTAAGCCTGGGCACAAGTGTGGGCTAGGCTTAAGGCCTGGGCACAAGTGCGGGCTAGGCTTAAGGCCTGGGCACAAGTGCGAGCTAGGCTTAAGGCCTGGGCACAAGTGCAGGCTAGGCTTAAGGCCTGGGCACAAGTGCAGTGCTGGCTAGGATCAAGGCAGGGGGCACAAGTGCTGGCTAGGCTTAAGGCATGGGCACAAGTGCCAGCTAGGCTAGGCTTAAGCCTGGGCACAAGTGCCAGCTAGGCTAGGCTTAAGCCTGGGCACAAGTGCGGGCTAGGCTTAAGGCCTGGGCACAAGTGCGGGCTAGGCTAAAGGCCTGGGCAAAAGTGCGGGCTAGGCTTAAGGCCTGGGCACAAGTGCGGGCTAGGCTTAAGGCCTGGGCACAAGTGCGGGCTAGGCTTAAGGCCGGGGCACAAGTGCGGGCTAGGCTTAAGGCCGGGGCACAAGTGCGGGCTAGGCTTAAGGCCGGGGCACAAGTGCGGGCTAGGCTTAAGGCCGGGGCACAAGTGCGGGCTAGGCTTAAGGCCGGGGCACAAGTGCGGAATAGGCTTAAGGCCTGGGCACAAGTGCGGGCTAGGCTTAAGGCCTGGGCACAAGTGCGGGCTAGGCTTAAGGCCTGGGCACAAGTGCAGGCTAGGCTTAAGGCCTGGGCACAAGTGTGGGCTAGGCTTAAGGCCTGGGCACAAGTGCGGCTAGGCTTAAGGCCGGGGCACAAGTGCGGG
Organism: Ranitomeya imitator; assembly: GCF_032444005.1. Taxonomy (NCBI): domain Eukaryota; kingdom Metazoa; phylum Chordata; class Amphibia; order Anura; family Dendrobatidae; genus Ranitomeya; species Ranitomeya imitator. The sequence continues at coordinate 369,222 of NW_027194825.1, forward strand.
CTAGGCTTAAGGCCGGGGCACAAGTGCGGGCTAGGCTTAAGGTCGGGGCACAAGTGCGGGCTAGGCTTAAGGCCTGGGCACAAGTGCAGTGCTGGCTAGGATCAGGGCAGGGGGCACAAGTGCTGGCTAGGCTTAAGGCATGGGCACAAGTGCCAGCTAGGCTAGGCTTAAGCCTGGGCACAAGTGTGGGCTAGGCTTAAGGCCTGGGCACAAGTGCGGGCTAGGCTTAAGGCCTGGGCACAAGTGCGAGCTAGGCTTAAGGCCTGGGCACAAGTGCGGGCTAGGCTTAAGGCCTGGGCACAAGTGCGGGCTAGGCTTAAGGCCTGGGCACAAGTGCAGTGCTGGCTAGGATCAAGGCAGGGGGCAAAAGTGCTGGCTAGGCTTAAGGCATGGGCACAAGTGCCAGCTAGGCTAGGCTGAAGCCTGGGCACAAGTGCCAGCTAGGCTAGGCTTTTTAGCCTGGGCACAAGTGCGGGCTAGGCTTAAGGCCTGGGCACAAGTGCGGGCTAGGCTAAAGGCCTGGGCAAAAGTGCGGGCTAGGCTTAAGGCCTGGGCACAAGTGCGGGCTAGGCTTAAGGCCTGGGCACAAGTGCGGGCTAGGCTTAAGGCCGGGGCACAAGTGCGGGCTAGGCTTAAGGCCGGGGCACAAGTGCGGGCTAGGCTTAAGGCCGGGGCACAAGTGCGGGCTAGGCTTAAGGCCGGGGCACAAGTGCGGACTAGGCTTAAGGCCTGGGCACAAGTGCGGGCTAGGCTTAAGGCCTGGGCACAAGTGCGGGCTAGGCTTAAGGCCGGGGTACAAGTGCGGGCTAGGCTTAAGGCCTGGGCACAAGTGCGTGCTAGGCTTAAGGCCGGGGCACAAGTGCGGGCTAGGCTTAAGGCCGGGGCACAAGTGCGGGCTAGGCTTAAGGCCGGGGCACAAGTGCGGGCTAGGCTTAAGGCCGGTGCACAAGTGCGGGCTAGGCTTAAGGCTGGGGCACAAGTGCGGGCTAGGCTTAAGGCCGGAGCACAAGTGCAGTGCTTGCTAGGATCAAGGCATGGGGCACAAGTGCTGGCTAGGCTTAAGGCATGGGCAAAAGTGCCAGCTAGGCTAAGCATAAGGCCTGGGCACAAGTGCGGGCTAGGCTTAAGGCCTGGGCACAAGTGCGGGCTAGGCTTAAGGCCGGGGCACAAGTGCGGGCTAGGCTTAAGGCCGGGGCTCAAGTGCGGGCTAGGCTTAAGACCGGGGCACAAGTGCGGGCTAGGCTAAAGGCCTGGGCACAAGTGTGGGCTAGGCTTAAGGCCTGGGCACAAGTGCGGGCTAGGCTTAAAGCCTGGGCTCAAGTGCGGGCTAGGCTTAAGGCCTGGGCACAAGTGCGGCTAGGCTTAAGGCCTGGGCACAAGTGCGGGCTAGGCTTAAGGCCTGGGCACAAGTGCGAGCTAGGCTTAAGGCCTGGGCACAAGTGCGGGCTAGGCTTAAGGCCGGGGCACAAGTGCGGGCTAGGCTTAAGGCCGGTGCACAAGTGCGGGCTAGGCTTAAGGCTGGGGCACAAGTGCGGGCTAGGCTTAAGGCCGGAGCACAAGTGCAGTGCTTGCTAGGATCAAGGCATGGGGCACAAGTGCTGGCTAGGCTTAAGGCATGGGCAAAAGTGCCAGCTAGGCTAAGCATAAGGCCTGGGCACAAGTGCAGGCTAGGCTTAAGGCCTGGGCACAAGTGCGGGCTAGGCTTAAGGCCGGGGCACAAGTGCGGGCTAGGCTTAAGGCCGGGGCTCAAGTGCGGGCTAGGCTTAAGACCGGGGCACAAGTGCGGGCTAGGCTAAAGGCCTGGGCACAAGTGTGGGCTAGGCTTAAGGCCTGGGCACAAGTGCGGGCTAGGCTTAAAGCCTGGGCTCAAGTGCGGGCTAGGCTTAAGGCCTGGGCACAAGTGCGGCTAGGCTTAAGGCCTGGGCACAAGTGCGGGCTAGGCTTAAGGCCTGGGCACAAGTGCGAGCTAGGCTTAAGGCCTGGGCACAAGTGCGGGCTAGGCTTAAGGCCTGGGCACAAGTGCAGTGCTGGCTAGGATCAAGGCAGGGGGCACAAGTGCTGGCTAGGCTTAAGGCATGGGCACAAGTGCCAGCTAGGCTAGGCTTAAGGCCTGGGCACAAGTGCGGGCTAGCCTTAAGGCCTGGGCACAAGTGCGGGCTAGGCTTAAGGCCTGGGCACAAGTGTGGGCTAGGCTTAAGGCATGGGCACAAGTGCCAGCTAGGCTAGGCTTAAGGCCTGGGCACAAGTGCGGGCTAGGCTTAAGGCCTGGGCACAAGTGCAGGCTAGGCTTAAGGCCTGGGCACAAGTGTGGGCTAGGCTTAAGGCCTGGGCACAAGTGCGGCTAGGCTTAAGGCCGGGGCACAAGTGCGGGCTAGGCTTAAGGCCGGGGCACAAGTGCGGGCTAGGCTTAAGGTCGGGGCACAAGTGCGGGCTAGGCTTAAGGCCTGGGCACAAGTGCAGTGCTGGCTAGGATCAGGGCAGGGGGCACAAGTGCTGGCTAGGCTTAAGGCATGGGCACAAGTGCCAGCTAGGCTAGGCTTAAGCCTGGGCACAAGTGTGGGCTAGGCTTAAGGCCTGGGCACAAGTGCGGGCTAGGCTTAAGGCCTGGGCACAAGTGCGAGCTAGGCTTAAGGCTTAAGGCCTGGGCACAAGTGCGGGCTAGGCTTAAGGCCTGGGCACAAGTGCAGTGCTGGCTAGGATCAAGGCAGGGGGCACAAGTGCTGGCTAGGCTTAAGGCATGGGCACAAGTGCCAGCTAGGCTAGGCTTAAGCCTGGGCACAAGTGCCAGCTAGGCTATGCTTAAGCCTGGGCACAAGTGCGGGCTAGGCTTAAGGCCTGGGCACAAGTGCGGGCTAGGCTAAAGGCCTGGGCAAAAGTGCGGGCTAGGCTTAAGGCCTGGGCACAAGTGCGGGCTAGGCTTAAGGCCTGGGCACAAGTGCGGGCTAGGCTTAAGGCCGGGGCACAAGTGCGGGCTAGGCTTAAGGCCGGGGCACAAGTGCGGGCTAGGCTTAAGGCCTGGGCACAAGTGCGGGCTAGGCTTAAGGCCGGGGTACAAGTGCGGGCTAGGCTTAAGGCCTGGGCACAAGTGCGTGCTAGGCTTAAGGCCGGGGCACAAGTGCGGGCTAGGCTTAAGGCCGGGGCACAAGTGCGGGCTAGGCTTAAGGCCGGGGCACAAGTGCGGGCTAGGCTTAAGGTCGGGGCACAAGTGCGGGCTAGGCTTAAGGCCTGGGCACACGTGCAGTGCTGGCTAGGATCAGGGCAGGGGGCACAAGTGCTGGCTAGGCTTAAGGCATGGGCACAAGTGCCAGCTAGGCTAGGCTTAAGCCTGGGCACAAGTGTGGGCTAGGCTTAAGGCCTGGGCACAAGTGCGGGCTAGGCTTAAGGCCTGGGCACAAGTGCGAGCTAGGCTTAAGGCCTGGGCACAAGTGCGGGCTAGGCTTAAGGCCTGGGCACAAGTGCAGTGCTGGCTAGGATCAAGGCAGGGGGCACAAGTGCTGGCTAGGCTTAAGGCATGGGCACAAGTGCCAGCTAGGCTAGGCTTAAGCCTGGGCACAAGTGCCAGCTAGGCTAGGCTTAAGCCTGGGCACAAGTGCGGGCTAGGCTTAAGGCCTGGGCACAAGTGCGGGCTAGGCTAAAGGCCTGGGCAAAAGTGCGGGCTAGGCTTAAGGCCTGGGCACAAGTGCGGGCTAGGCTTAAGGCCTGGGCACAAGTGCGGGCTAGGCTTAAGGCCGGGGCACAAGTGCGGGCTAGGCTTAAGGCCGGGGCACAAGTGCGGGCTAGGCTTAAGGCCGGGGCACAAGTGCGGGCTAGGCTTAAGGCCGGGGCACAAGTGCGGGCTAGGCTTAAGGCCTGGGCACAAGTGCGGGCTAGGCTTAAGGCCGGGGCACAAGTGCGGGCTAGGCTTAAGGCCTGGGCACAAGTGCGAGCTAGGCTTAAGGCTTAAGGCCTGGGCACAAGTGCGGGCTAGGCTTAAGGCCTGGGCACAAGTGCAGTGCTGGCTAGGATCAGGGCAGGGGGCACAAGTGCTGGCTAGGCTTAAGGCATGGGCACAAGTGCCAGCTAGGCTAGGCTTAAGCCTGGGCACAAGTGTGGGCTAGGCTTAAGGCCTGGGCACAAGTGCGGGCTAGGCTTAAGGCCTGGGCACAAGTGCGAGCTAGGCTTAAGGCTTAAGGCCTGGGCACAAGTGCGGGCTAGGCTTAAGGCCTGGGCACAAGTGCAGTGCTGGCTAGGATCAAGGCAGGGGGCACAAGTGCTGGCTAGGCTTAAGGCATGGGCACAAGTGCCAGCTAGGCTAGGCTTAAGCCTGGGCACAAGTGTGGGCTAGGCTTAAGGCCTGGGCACAAGTGCGGGCTAGGCTTAAGGCCTGGGCACAAGTGCGAGCTAGGCTTAAGGCTTAAGGCCTGGGCACAAGTGCGGGCTAGGCTTAAGGCCTGGGCACAAGTGCAGTGCTGGCTAGGATCAGGGCAGGGGGCACAAGTGCTGGCTAGGCTTAAGGCATGGGCACAAGTGCCAGCTAGGCTAGGCTTAAGCCTGGGCACAAGTGTGGGCTAGGCTTAAGGCCTGGGCACAAGTGCGGGCTAGGCTTAAGGCCTGGGCACAAGTGCGAGCTAGGCTTAAGGCTTAAGGCCTGGGCACAAGTGCGGGCTAGGCTTAAGGCCTGGGCACAAGTGCAGTGCTGGCTAGGATCAAGGCAGGGGGCACAAGTGCTGGCTAGGCTTAAGGCATGGGCACAAGTGCCAGCTAGGCTAGGCTTAAGCCTGGGCACAAGTGCCAGCTAGGCTATGCTTAAGCCTGGGCACAAGTGCGGGCTAGGCTTAAGGCCTGGGCACAAGTGCGGGCTAGGCTAAAGGCCTGGGCAAAAGTGCGGGCTAGGCTTAAGGCCTGGGCACAAGTGCGGGCTAGGCTTAAGGCCTGGGCACAAGTGCGGGCTAGGCTTAAGGCCGGGGCACAAGTGCGGGCTAGGCTTAAGGCCGGGGCACAAGTGCGGGCTAGGCTTAAGGCCTGGGCACAAGTGCGGGCTAGGCTTAAGGCCGGGGTACAAGTGCGGGCTAGGCTTAAGGCCTGGGCACAAGTGCGTGCTAGGCTTAAGGCCGGGGCACAAGTGCGGGCTAGGCTTAAGGCCGGGGCACAAGTGCGGGCTAGGCTTAAGGCCGGGGCACAAGTGCGGGCTAGGCTTAAGGTCGGGGCACAAGTGCGGGCTAGGCTTAAGGCCTGGGCACACGTGCAGTGCTGGCTAGGATCAGGGCAGGGGGCACAAGTGCTGGCTAGGCTTAAGGCATGGGCACAAGTGCCAGCTAGGCTAGGCTTAAGCCTGGGCACAAGTGTGGGCTAGGCTTAAGGCCTGGGCACAAGTGCGGGCTAGGCTTAAGGCCTGGGCACAAGTGCGAGCTAGGCTTAAGGCCTGGGCACAAGTGCGGGCTAGGCTTAAGGCCTGGGCACAAGTGCAGTGCTGGCTAGGATCAAGGCAGGGGGCACAAGTGCTGGCTAGGCTTAAGGCATGGGCACAAGTGCCAGCTAGGCTAGGCTTAAGCCTGGGCACAAGTGCCAGCTAGGCTAGGCTTAAGCCTGGGCACAAGTGCGGGCTAGGCTTAAGGCCTGGGCACAAGTGCGGGCTAGGCTAAAGGCCTGGGCAAAAGTGCGGGCTAGGCTTAAGGCCTGGGCACAAGTGCGGGCTAGGCTTAAGGCCTGGGCACAAGTGCGGGCTAGGCTTAAGGCCGGGGCACAAGTGCGGGCTAGGCTTAAGGCCGGGGCACAAGTGCGGGCTAGGCTTAAGGCCGGGGCACAAGTGCGGGCTAGGCTTAAGGCCGGGGCACAAGTGCGGGCTAGGCTTAAGGCCTGGGCACAAGTGCGGGCTAGGCTTAAGGCCGGGGCACAAGTGCGGGCTAGGCTTAAGGCCGGTGCACAAGTGCGGGCTAGGCTTAAGGCCGGGGCACAAGTGCGGGCTAGGCTTAAGGCCGGAGCACAAGTGCAGTGCTTGCTAGGATCAAGGCAGGGGGCACAAGTGCTGGCTAGGCTTAAGGCATGGGCACAAGTGCCAGCTAGGCTAGGCTTAAGGCCTGGGCACAAGTGCGGGCTAGGCTTAAGGCCTGGGCACAAGTGCAGGCTAGGCTTAAGGCCTGGGCACAAGTGTGGGCTAGGCTTAAGGCATGGGCACAAGTGCCAGATAGGCTAGGCTTAAGGCCTGGGCACAAGTGCGGGCTAGGCTTAAGGCCTGGGCACAAGTGCAGGCTAGGCTTAAGGCCTGGGCACAAGTGTGGGCTAGGCTTAAGGCCTGGGCACAAGTGCGGCTAGGCTTAAGGCCGGGGCACAAGTGCGGGCTAGGCTTAAGGCCGGGGCACAAGTGCGGGCTAGGCTTAAGGTCGGGGCACAAGTGCGGGCTAGGCTTAAGGCCTGGGCACAAGTGCAGTGCTGGCTAGGATCAGGGCAGGGGGCACAAGTGCTGGCTAGGCTTAAGGCATGGGCACAAGTGCCAGCTAGGCTAGGCTTAAGCCTGGGCACAAGTGTGGGCTAGGCTTAAGGCCTGGGCACAAGTGCGGGCTAGGCTTAAGGCCTGGGCACAAGTGCGAGCTAGGCTTAAGGCCTGGGCACAAGTGCAGGCTAGGCTTAAGGCCTGGGCACAAGTGCAGTGCTGGCTAGGATCAAGGCAGGGGGCACAAGTGCTGGCTAGGCTTAAGGCATGGGCACAAGTGCCAGCTAGGCTAGGCTTAAGCCTGGGCACAAGTGCCAGCTAGGCTAGGCTTAAGCCTGGGCACAAGTGCGGGCTAGGCTTAAGGCCTGGGCACAAGTGCGGGCTAGGCTAAAGGCCTGGGCAAAAGTGCGGGCTAGGCTTAAGGCCTGGGCACAAGTGCGTGCTAGGCTTAAGGCCTGGGCACAAGTGCGGGCTAGGCTTAAGGCCGGGGCACAAGTGCGGGCTAGGCTTAAGGCCGGGGCACAAGTGCGGGCTAGGCTTAAGGCCGGGGCACAAGTGCGGGCTAGGCTTAAGGCCGGGGCACAAGTGCGGGCTAGGCTTAAGGCCGGGGCACAAGTGCGGAATAGGCTTAAGGCCTGGGCACAAGTGCGGGCTAGGCTTAAGGCCTGGGCACAAGTGCGGGCTAGGCTTAAGGCCTGGGCACAAGTGCAGGCTAGGCTTAAGGCCTGGGCACAAGTGTGGGCTAGGCTTAAGGCCTGGGCACAAGTGCGGCTAGGCTTAAGGCCGGGGCACAAGTGCGGGCTAGGCTTAAGGCCGGGGCACAAGTGCGGGCTAGGCTTAAGGTCGGGGCACAAGTGCGGGCTAGGCTTAAGGCCTGGGCACAAGTGCAGTGCTGGCTAGGATCAGGGCAGGGGGCACAAGTGCTGGCTAGGCTTAAGGCATGGGCACAAGTGCCAGCTAGGCTAGGCTTAAGCCTGGGCACAAGTGTGGGCTAGGCTTAAGGCCTGGGCACAAGTGCGGGCTAGGCTTAAGGCCTGGGCACAAGTGCGAGCTAGGCTTAAGGCCTGGGCACAAGTGCGGGCTAGGCTTAAGGCCTGGGCACAAGTGCAGTGCTGGCTAGGATCAAGGCAGGGGGCAAAAGTGCTGGCTAGGCTTAAGGCATGGGCACAAGTGCCAGCTAGGCTAGGCTTAAGCCTGGGCACAAGTGCCAGCTAGGCTAGGCTTTTTAGCCTGGGCACAAGTGCGGGCTAGGCTTAAGGCCTGGGCACAAGTGCGGGCTAGGCTAAAGGCCTGGGCAAAAGTGCGGGCTAGGCTTAAGGCCTGGGCACAAGTGCGGGCTAGGCTTAAGGCCTGGGCACAAGTGCGGGCTAGGCTTAAGGCCGGGGCACAAGTGCGGGCTAGGCTTAAGGCCGGGGCACAAGTGCGGGCTAGGCTTAAGGCCGGGGCACAAGTGCGGGCTAGGCTTAAGGCCGGGGCACAAGTGCGGGCTAGGCTTAAGGCCTGGGCACAAGTGCGGGCTAGGCTTAAGGCCTGGGCACAAGTGCGGGCTAGGCTTAAGGCCGGGGTACAAGTGCGGGCTAGGCTTAAGGCCTGGGCACAAGTGCGTGCTAGGCTTAAGGCCGGGGCACAAGTGCGGGCTAGGCTTAAGGCCTGGGCACAAGTGCGGGCTAGGCTTAAGGCCGGGGTACAAGTGCGGGCTAGGCTTAAGGCCTGGGCACAAGTGCGTGCTAGGCTTAAGGCCTGGGCACAAGTGCGGGCTAGGCTTAAGGCCTGGGCACAAGTGCGGGCTAGGCTTAAGGCCGGGGTACAAGTGCGGGCTAGGCTTAAGGCCTGGGCACAAGTGCGTGCTAGGCTTAAGGCCGGGGCACAAGTGCGGGCTAGGCTTAAGGCCGGGGCACAAGTGCGGGCTAGGCTTAAGGCCGGGGCACAAGTGCGGGCTAGGCTTAAGGCCGGTGCACAAGTGCGGGCTAGGCTTAAGGCTGGGGCACAAGTGCGGGCTAGGCTTAAGGCCGGAGCACAAGTGCAGTGCTTGCTAGGATCAAGGCATGGGGCACAAGTGCTGGCTAGGCTTAAGGCATGGGCAAAAGTGCCAGCTAGGCTAAGCATAAGGCCTGGGCACAAGTGCGGGCTAGGCTTAAGGCCTGGGCACAAGTGCGGGCTAGGCTTAAGGCCGGGGCACAAGTGCGGGCTAGGCTTAAGGCCGGGGCTCAAGTGCGGGCTAGGCTTAAGACCGGGGCACAAGTGCGGGCTAGGCTAAAGGCCTGGGCACAAGTGTGGGCTAGGCTTAAGGCCTGGGCACAAGTGCGGGCTAGGCTTAAAGCCTGGGCTCAAGTGCGGGCTAGGCTTAAGGCCTGGGCACAAGTGCGGCTAGGCTTAAGGCCTGGGCACAAGTGCGGGCTAGGCTTAAGGCCTGGGCACAAGTGCGAGCTAGGCTTAAGGCCTGGGCACAAGTGCGGGCTAGGCTTAAGGCCGGGGCACAAGTGCGGGCTAGGCTTAAGGCCGGTGCACAAGTGCGGGCTAGGCTTAAGGCTGGGGCACAAGTGCGGGCTAGGCTTAAGGCCGGAGCACAAGTGCAGTGCTTGCTAGGATCAAGGCATGGGGCACAAGTGCTGGCTAGGCTTAAGGCATGGGCAAAAGTGCCAGCTAGGCTAAGCATAAGGCCTGGGCACAAGTGCGGGCTAGGCTTAAGGCCTGGGCACAAGTGCGGGCTAGGCTTAAGGCCGGGGCACAAGTGCGGGCTAGGCTTAAGGCCGGGGCTCAAGTGCGGGCTAGGCTTAAGACCGGGGCACAAGTGCGGGCTAGGCTAAAGGCCTGGGCACAAGTGTGGGCTAGGCTAAAGGCCTGGGCACAAGTGTGGGCTAGGCTTAAGGCCTGGGCACAAGTGCGGGCTAGGCTTAAAGCCTGGGCTCAAGTGCGGGCTAGGCTTAAGGCCTGGGCACAAGTGCGGCTAGGCTTAAGGCCTGGGCACAAGTGCGGGCTAGGCTTAAGGCCTGGGCACAAGTGCGAGCTAGGCTTAAGGCCTGGGCACAAGTGCGGGCTAGGCTTAAGGCCTGGGCACAAGTGCAGTGCTGGCTAGGATCAAGGCAGGGGGCACAAGTGCTGGCTAGGCTTAAGGCATGGGCACAAGTGCCAGCTAGGCTAGGCTTAAGGCCTGGGCACAAGTGCGGGCTAGCCTTAAGGCCTGGGCACAAGTGCGGGCTAGGCTTAAGGCCTGGGCACAAGTGTGGGCTAGGCTTAAGGCATGGGCACAAGTGCCAGCTAGGCTAGGCTTAAGGCCTGGGCACAAGTGCGGGCTAGGCTTAAGGCCTGGGCACAAGTGCAGGCTAGGCTTAAGGCCTGGGCACAAGTGTGGGCTAGGCTTAAGGCCTGGGCACAAGTGCGGCTAGGCTTAAGGCCGGGGCACAAGTGCGGGCTAGGCTTAAGGCCGGGGCACAAGTGCGGGCTAGGCTTAAGGTCGGGGCACAAGTGCGGGCTAGGCTTAAGGCCTGGGCACAAGTGTGGGCTAGGCTTAAGGCATGGGCACAAGTGCCAGCTAGGCTAGGCTTAAGCCTGGGCACAAGTGTGGGCTAGGCTTAAGGCCTGGGCACAAGTGCGGGCTAGGCTTAAGGCCTGGGCACAAGTGCGAGCTAGGCTTAAGGCTTAAGGCCTGGGCACAAGTGCGGGCTAGGCTTAAGGCCTGGGCACAAGTGCAGTGCTGGCTAGGATCAAGGCAGGGGGCACAAGTGCTGGCTAGGCTTAAGGCATGGGCACAAGTGCCAGCTAGGCTAGGCTTAAGCCTGGGCACAAGTGCCAGCTAGGCTAGGCTTAAGGCCGGGGCACAAGTGTGGGCTAGGCTTAAGGCCGGGGCACAAGTGCGGGCTAGGCTTAAGGCCTGGGCACAAGTGCGGGCTAGGCTTAAGGCCGGGGTACAAGTGCGGGCTAGGCTTAAGGCCTGGGCACAAGTGCGTGCTAGGCTTAAGGCCGGGGCACAAGTGCGGGCTAGGCTTAAGGCCGGGGCACAAGTGCGGGCTAGGCTTAAGGCCGGGGCACAAGTGTGGGATAGGCTTAAGGCTGGTGCACAAGTGCGGGCTAGGCTTAAGGCCGGGGCACAAGTGCGGGCTAGGCTTAAGGCCGGAGCACAAGTGCAGTGCTTGCTAGGATCAAGGCAGGGGGCACAAGTGCTGGCTAGGCTTAAGGCATGGGCAAAAGTGCCAGCTAGGCTAGGCATAAGGCCTGGGCACAAGTGCGGGCTAGGCTTAAGGCCTGGGCACAAGTGCGGGCTAGGCTTAAGGCCGGGGCACAAGTGCGGGCTAGGCTTAAGGCCGGGGCTCAAGTGCGGGCTAGGCTTAAGACCGGGGTACAAGTGCGGGCTAGGCTAAAGGCCTGGGCACAAGTGCGGGCTAGGCTTAAAGCCTGGGCTCAAGTGCGGGCTAGGCTTAAGGCCTGGGCACAAGTGCGGCTAGGCTTAAGGCCTGGGCACAAGTGCGGGCTAGGCTTAAGGCCTGGGCACAAGTGCGAGCTAGGCTTAAGGCCTGGGCACAAGTGCGGGCTAGGCTTAAGGCCTGGGCACAAGTGCAGTGCTGGCTAGGATCAAGGCAGGGGGCACAAGTGCTGGCTAGGCTTAAGGCATGGGCACAAGTGCCAGCTAGGCTAGGCTTAAGGCCTGGGCACAAGTGCGGGCTAGGCTTAAGGCCTGGGCACAAGTGCAGGCTAGGCTTAAGGCCTGGGCACAAGTGTGGGCTAGGCTTAAGGCATGGGCACAAGTGCCAGATAGGCTAGGCTTAAGGCCTGGGCACAAGTGCGGGCTAGGCTTAAGGCCTGGGCACAAGTGCAGGCTAGGCTTAAGGCCTGGGCACAAGTGTGGGCTAGGCTTAAGGCCTGGGCACAAGTGCGGCTAGGCTTAAGGCCGGGGCACAAGTGCGGGCTAGGCTTAAGGCCGGGGCACAAGTGCGGGCTAGGCTTAAGGTCGGGGCACAAGTGCGGGCTAGGCTTAAGGCCTGGGCACAAGTGCAGTGCTGGCTAGGATCAGGGCAGGGGGCACAAGTGCTGGCTAGGCTTAAGGCATGGGCACAAGTGCCAGCTAGGCTAGGCTTAAGCCTGGGCACAAGTGTGGGCTAGGCTTAAGGCCTGGGCACAAGTGCGGGCTAGGCTTAAGGCCTGGGCACAAGTGCGAGCTAGGCTTAAGGCCTGGGCACAAGTGCAGGCTAGGCTTAAGGCCTGGGCACAAGTGCAGTGCTGGCTAGGATCAAGGCAGGGGGCACAAGTGCTGGCTAGGCTTAAGGCATGGGCACAAGTGCCAGCTAGGCTAGGCTTAAGCCTGGGCACAAGTGCCAGCTAGGCTAGGCTTAAGCCTGGGCACAAGTGTGGGCTAGGCTTAAGGCCTGGGCACAAGTGCGGGCTAGGCTTAAGGCCGGGGCACAAGTGCGGGCTAGGCTTAAGGCCGGGGCACAAGTGCGGGCTAGGCTTAAGGCCGGGGCACAAGTGCGGGCTAGGCTTAAGGCCGGGGCACAAGTGCGGGCTAGGCTTAAGGCCGGGGCACAAGTGCGGAATAGGCTTAAGGCCTGGGCACAAGTGCGGGCTAGGCTTAAGGCCTGGGCACAAGTGCGGGCTAGGCTTAAGGCCTGGGCACAAGTGCAGGCTAGGCTTAAGGCCTGGGCACAAGTGTGGGCTAGGCTTAAGGCCTGGGCACAAGTGCGGCTAGGCTTAAGGCCGGGGCACAAGTGCGGGCTAGGCTTAAGGCCGGGGCACAAGTGCGGGCTAGGCTTAAGGTCGGGGCACAAGTGCGGGCTAGGCTTAAGGCCTGGGCACAAGTGCAGTGCTGGCTAGGATCAGGGCAGGGGGCACAAGTGCTGGCTATTCTTAAGGCATGGGCACAAGTGCCAGCTAGGCTAGGCTTAAGCCTGGGCACAAGTGTGGGCTAGGCTTAAGGCCTGGGCACAAGTGCGGGCTAGGCTTAAGGCCTGGGCACAAGTGCGAGCTAGGCTTAAGGCCTGGGCACAAGTGCGGGCTAGGCTTAAGGCCTGGGCACAAGTGCAGTGCTGGCTAGGATCAAGGCAGGGGGCAAAAGTGCTGGCTAGGCTTAAGGCATGGGCACAAGTGCCAGCTAGGCTAGGCTTAAGCCTGGGCACAAGTGCCAGCTAGGCTAGGCTTTTTAGCCTGGGCACAAGTGCGGGCTAGGCTTAAGGCCTGGGCACAAGTGCGGGCTAGGCTAAAGGCCTGGGCACAAGTGCGGGCTAGGCTAAAGGCCTGGGCAAAAGTGCGGGCTAGGCTTAAGGCCTGGGCACAAGTGCGGGCTAGGCTTAAGGCCTGGGCACAAGTGCGGGCTAGGCTTAAGGCCGGGGCACAAGTGCGGGCTAGGCTTAAGGCCGGGGCACAAGTGCGGGCTAGGCTTAAGGCCGGGGCACAAGTGCGGGCTAGGCTTAAGGCCGGGGCACAAGTGCGGACTAGGCTTAAGGCCTGGGCACAAGTGCGGGCTAGGCTTAAGGCCTGGGCACAAGTGCGGGCTAGGCTTAAGGCCGGGGTACAAGTGCGGGCTAGGCTTAAGGCCTGGGCACAAGTGCGTGCTAGGCTTAAGGCCGGGGCACAAGTGCGGGCTAGGCTTAAGGCCGGGGCACAAGTGCGGGCTAGGCTTAAGGCCGGTGCACAAGTGCGGGCTAGGCTTAAGGCTGGGGCACAAGTGCGGGCTAGGCTTAAGGCCGGAGCACAAGTGCAGTGCTTGCTAGGATCAAGGCATGGGGCACAAGTGCTGGCTAGGCTTAAGGCATGGGCAAAAGTGCCAGCTAGGCTAAGCATAAGGCCTGGGCACAAGTGCGGGCTAGGCTTAAGGCCTGGGCACAAGTGCGGGCTAGGCTTAAGGCCGGGGCACAAGTGCGGGCTAGGCTTAAGGCCGGGGCTCAAGTGCGGGCTAGGCTTAAGACCGGGGCACAAGTGCGGGCTAGGCTAAAGGCCTGGGCACAAGTGTGGGCTAGGCTTAAGGCCTGGGCACAAGTGCGGGCTAGGCTTAAAGCCTGGGCTCAAGTGCGGGCTAGGCTTAAGGCCTGGGCACAAGTGCGGCTAGGCTTAAGGCCTGGGCACAAGTGCGGGCTAGGCTTAAGGCCTGGGCACAAGTGCGAGCTAGGCTTAAGGCCTGGGCACAAGTGCGGGCTAGGCTTAAGGCCGGGGCACAAGTGCGGGCTAGGCTTAAGGCCGGTGCACAAGTGCGGGCTAGGCTTAAGGCTGGGGCACAAGTGCGGGCTAGGCTTAAGGCCGGAGCACAAGTGCAGTGCTTGCTAGGATCAAGGCATGGGGCACAAGTGCTGGCTAGGCTTAAGGCATGGGCAAAAGTGCCAGCTAGGCTAAGCATAAGGCCTGGGCACAAGTGCGGGCTAGGCTTAAGGCCTGGGCACAAGTGCGGGCTAGGCTTAAGGCCGGGGCACAAGTGCGGGCTAGGCTTAAGGCCGGGGCTCAAGTGCGGGCTAGGCTTAAGACCGGGGCACAAGTGCGGGCTAGGCTAAAGGCCTGGGCACAAGTGTGGGCTAGGCTTAAGGCCTGGGCACAAGTGCGGGCTAGGCTTAAAGCCTGGGCTCAAGTGCGGGCTAGGCTTAAGGCCTGGGCACAAGTGCGGCTAGGCTTAAGGCCTGGGCACAAGTGCGGGCTAGACTTAAGGCCTGGGCACAAGTGCGAGCTAGGCTTAAGGCCTGGGCACAAGTGCGGGCTAGGCTTAAGGCCTGGGCACAAGTGCAGTGCTGGCTAGGATCAAGGCAGGGGGCACAAGTGCTGGCTAGGCTTAAGGCATGGGCACAAGTGCCAGCTAGGCTAGGCTTAAGGCCTGGGCACAAGTGCGGGCTAGGCTTAAGGCCTGGGCACAAGTGCAGGCTAGGCTTAAGGCCTGGGCACAAGTGTGGGCTAGGCTTAAGGCATGGGCACAAGTGCCAGCTAGGCTAGGCTTAAGGCCTGGGCACAAGTGCGGGCTAGGCTTAAGGCCTGGGCACAAGTGCAGGCTAGGCTTAAGGCCTGGGCACAAGTGCGGGCTAGGCTTAAGGCCTGGGCACAAGTGCAGTGCTGGCTAGGATCAGGGCAGGGGGCACAAGTGCTGGCTAGGCTTAAGGCATGGGCACAAGTGCCAGCTAGGCTAGGCTTAAGCCTGGGCACAAGTGTGGGCTAGGCTTAAGGCCTGGGCACAAGTGCGGGCTAGGCTTAAGGCCTGGGCACAAGTGCGAGCTAGGCTTAAGGCTTAAGGCCTGGGCACAAGTGCGGGCTAGGCTTAAGGCCTGGGCACAAGTGCAGTGCTGGCTAGGATCAGGGCAGGGGGCACAAGTGCTGGCTAGGCTTAAGGCATGGGCACAAGTGCCAGCTAGGCTAGGCTTAAGCCTGGGCACAAGTGTGGGCTAGGCTTAAGGCCTGGGCACAAGTGCGGGCTAGGCTTAAGGCCTGGGCACAAGTGCGAGCTAGGCTTAAGGCCTGGGCACAAGTGCAGGCTAGGCTTAAGGCCTGGGCACAAGTGCAGTGCTGGCTAGGATCAAGGCAGGGGGCACAAGTGCTGGCTAGGCTTAAGGCATGGGCACAAGTGCCAGCTAGGCTAGGCTTAAGCCTGGGCACAAGTGCCAGCTAGGCTAGGCTTAAGCCTGGGCACAAGTGCGGGCTAGGCTTAAGGCCTGGGCACAAGTGCGGGCTAGGCTTAAGGCCGGGGCACAAGTGCGGGCTAGGCTTAAGGCCGGGGCTCAAGTGCGGGCTAGGCTTAAGACCGGGGCACAAGTGCGGGCTAGGCTAAAGGCCTGGGCACAAGTGTGGGCTAGGCTTAAGGCCTGGGCACAAGTGCGGGCTAGGCTTAAAGCCTGGGCTCAAGTGCGGGCTAGGCTTAAGGCCTGGGCACAAGTGCGGCTAGGCTTAAGGCCTGGGCACAAGTGCGGGCTAGACTTAAGGCCTGGGCACAAGTGCGAGCTAGGCTTAAGGCCTGGGCACAAGTGCGGGCTAGGCTTAAGGCCTGGGCACAAGTGCAGTGCTGGCTAGGATCAAGGCAGGGGGCACAAGTGCTGGCTAGGCTTAAGGCATGGGCACAAGTGCCAGCTAGGCTAGGCTTAAGGCCTGGGCACAAGTGCGGGCTAGGCTTAAGGCCTGGGCACAAGTGCAGGCTAGGCTTAAGGCCTGGGCACAAGTGTGGGCTAGGCTTAAGGCATGGGCACAAGTGCCAGCTAGGCTAGGCTTAAGGCCTGGGCACAAGTGCGGGCTAGGCTTAAGGCCTGGGCACAAGTGCAGGCTAGGCTTAAGGCCTGGGCACAAGTGCGGGCTAGGCTTAAGGCCTGGGCACAAGTGCAGTGCTGGCTAGGATCAGGGCAGGGGGCACAAGTGCTGGCTAGGCTTAAGGCATGGGCACAAGTGCCAGCTAGGCTAGGCTTAAGCCTGGGCACAAGTGTGGGCTAGGCTTAAGGCCTGGGCACAAGTGCGGGCTAGGCTTAAGGCCTGGGCACAAGTGCGAGCTAGGCTTAAGGCTTAAGGCCTGGGCACAAGTGCGGGCTAGGCTTAAGGCCTGGGCACAAGTGCAGTGCTGGCTAGGATCAGGGCAGGGGGCACAAGTGCTGGCTAGGCTTAAGGCATGGGCACAAGTGCCAGCTAGGCTAGGCTTAAGCCTGGGCACAAGTGTGGGCTAGGCTTAAGGCCTGGGCACAAGTGCGGGCTAGGCTTAAGGCCTGGGCACAAGTGCGAGCTAGGCTTAAGGCCTGGGCACAAGTGCAGGCTAGGCTTAAGGCCTGGGCACAAGTGCAGTGCTGGCTAGGATCAAGGCAGGGGGCACAAGTGCTGGCTAGGCTTAAGGCATGGGCACAAGTGCCAGCTAGGCTAGGCTTAAGCCTGGGCACAAGTGCCAGCTAGGCTAGGCTTAAGCCTGGGCACAAGTGCGGGCTAGGCTTAAGGCCTGGGCACAAGTGCGGGCTAGGCTTAAGGCCGGGGCACAAGTGCGGGCTAGGCTTAAGGCCGGGGCACAAGTGCGGGCTAGGCTTAAGGCCGGGGCACAAGTGCGGGCTAGGCTTAAGGCCGGGGCACAAGTGCGGGCTAGGCTTAAGGCCGGGGCACAAGTGCGGAATAGGCTTAAGGCCTGGGCACAAGTGCGGGCTAGGCTTAAGGCCTGGGCACAAGTGCGGGCTAGGCTTAAGGCCTGGGCACAAGTGCAGGCTAGGCTTAAGGCCTGGGCACAAGTGTGGGCTAGGCTTAAGGCCTGGGCACAAGTGCGGCTAGGCTTAAGGCCGGGGCACAAGTGCGGGCTAGGCTTAAGGCCGGGGCACAAGTGCGGGCTAGGCTTAAGGTCGGGGCACAAGTGCGGGCTAGGCTTAAGGCCTGGGCACAAGTGCAGTGCTGGCTAGGATCAGGGCAGGGGGCACAAGTGCTGGCTATTCTTAAGGCATGGGCACAAGTGCCAGCTAGGCTAGGCTTAAGCCTGGGCACAAGTGTGGGCTAGGCTTAAGGCCTGGGCACAAGTGCGGGCTAGGCTTAAGGCCTGGGCACAAGTGCGAGCTAGGCTTAAGGCCTGGGCACAAGTGCGGGCTAGGCTTAAGGCCTGGGCACAAGTGCAGTGCTGGCTAGGATCAAGGCAGGGGGCAAAAGTGCTGGCTAGGCTTAAGGCATGGGCACAAGTGCCAGCTAGGCTAGGCTTAAGCCTGGGCACAAGTGCCAGCTAGGCTAGGCTTTTTAGCCTGGGCACAAGTGCGGGCTAGGCTTAAGGCCTGGGCACAAGTGCGGGCTAGGCTAAAGGCCTGGGCACAAGTGCGGGCTAGGCTAAAGGCCTGGGCAAAAGTGCGGGCTAGGCTTAAGGCCTGGGCACAAGTGCGGGCTAGGCTTAAGGCCTGGGCACAAGTGCGGGCTAGGCTTAAGGCCGGGGCACAAGTGCGGGCTAGGCTTAAGGCCGGGGCACAAGTGCGGGCTAGGCTTAAGGCCGGGGCACAAGTGCGGGCTAGGCTTAAGGCCGGGGCACAAGTGCGGACTAGGCTTAAGGCCTGGGCACAAGTGCGGGCTAGGCTTAAGGCCTGGGCACAAGTGCGGGCTAGGCTTAAGGCCGGGGTACAAGTGCGGGCTAGGCTTAAGGCCGGGGCACAAGTGCGGGCTAGGCTTAAGGCCGGTGCACAAGTGCGGGCTAGGCTTAAGGCTGGGGCACAAGTGCGGGCTAGGCTTAAGGCCGGGGCACAAGTGCGGGCTAGGCTTAAGGCCGGGGCACAAGTGCGGGCTAGGCTTAAGGCCGGGGCACAAGTGCGGGCTAGGCTTAAGGCCGGGGCACAAGTGCGGACTAGGCTTAAGGCCTGGGCACAAGTGCGGGCTAGGCTTAAGGCCTGGGCACAAGTGCGGGCTAGGCTTAAGGCCGGGGCACAAGTGCGGGCTAGGCTTAAGGCCGGGGCACAAGTGCGGGCTAGGCTTAAGGCCGGTGCACAAGTGCGGGCTAGGCTTAAGGCTGGGGCACAAGTGCGGGCTAGGCTTAAGGCCGGAGCACAAGTGCAGTGCTTGCTAGGATCAAGGCATGGGGCACAAGTGCTGGCTAGGCTTAAGGCATGGGCAAAAGTGCCAGCTAGGCTAAGCATAAGGCCTGGGCACAAGTGCGGGCTAGGCTTAAGGCCTGGGCACAAGTGCGGGCTAGGCTTAAGGCCGGGGCACAAGTGCGGGCTAGGCTTAAGGCCGGGGCTCAAGTGCGGGCTAGGCTTAAGACCGGGGCACAAGTGCGGGCTAGGCTAAAGGCCTGGGCACAAGTGTGGGCTAGGCTTAAGGCCTGGGCACAAGTGCGGGCTAGGCTTAAAGCCTGGGCTCAAGTGCGGGCTAGGCTTAAGGCCTGGGCACAAGTGCGGCTAGGCTTAAGGCCTGGGCACAAGTGCGGGCTAGGCTTAAGGCCTGGGCACAAGTGCGAGCTAGGCTTAAGGCCTGGGCACAAGTGCGGGCTAGGCTTAAGGCCTGGGCACAAGTGCAGTGCTGGCTAGGATCAAGGCAGGGGGCACAAGTGCTGGCTAGGCTTAAGGCATGGGCACAAGTGCCAGCTAGGCTAGGCTTAAGGCCTGGGCACAAGTGCGGGCTAGCCTTAAGGCCTGGGCACAAGTGCGGGCTAGGCTTAAGGCCTGGGCACAAGTGTGGGCTAGGCTTAAGGCATGGGCACAAGTGCCAGCTAGGCTAGGCTTAAGGCCTGGGCACAAGTGCGGGCTAGGCTTAAGGCCTGGGCACAAGTGCAGGCTAGGCTTAAGGCCTGGGCACAAGTGTGGGCTAGGCTTAAGGCCTGGGCACAAGTGCGGCTAGGCTTAAGGCCGGGGCACAAGTGCGGGCTAGGCTTAAGGCCGGGGCACAAGTGCGGGCTAGGCTTAAGGTCGGGGCACAAGTGCGGGCTAGGCTTAAGGCCTGGGCACAAGTGTGGGCTAGGCTTAAGGCATGGGCACAAGTGCCAGCTAGGCTAGGCTTAAGCCTGGGCACAAGTGTGGGCTAGGCTTAAGGCCTGGGCACAAGTGCGGGCTAGGCTTAAGGCCTGGGCACAAGTGCGAGCTAGGCTTAAGGCTTAAGGCCTGGGCACAAGTGCGGGCTAGGCTTAAGGCCTGGGCACAAGTGCAGTGCTGGCTAGGATCAAGGCAGGGGGCACAAGTGCTGGCTAGGCTTAAGGCATGGGCACAAGTGCCAGCTAGGCTAGGCTTAAGCCTGGGCACAAGTGCCAGCTAGGCTAGGCTTAAGGCCGGGGCACAAGTGTGGGCTAGGCTTAAGGCCGGGGCACAAGTGCGGGCTAGGCTTAAGGCCTGGGCACAAGTGCGGGCTAGGCTTAAGGCCGGGGTACAAGTGCGGGCTAGGCTTAAGGCCTGGGCACAAGTGCGTGCTAGGCTTAAGGCCGGGGCACAAGTGCGGGCTAGGCTTAAGGCCGGGGCACAAGTGCGGGCTAGGCTTAAGGCCGGGGCACAAGTGTGGGATAGGCTTAAGGCTGGTGCACAAGTGCGGGCTAGGCTTAAGGCCGGGGCACAAGTGCGGGCTAGGCTTAAGGCCGGAGCACAAGTGCAGTGCTTGCTAGGATCAAGGCAGGGGGCACAAGTGCTGGCTAGGCTTAAGGCATGGGCAAAAGTGCCAGCTAGGCTAGGCATAAGGCCTGGGCACAAGTGCGGGCTAGGCTTAAGGCCTGGGCACAAGTGCGGGCTAGGCTTAAGGCCGGGGCACAAGTGCGGGCTAGGCTTAAGGCCGGGGCTCAAGTGCGGGCTAGGCTTAAGACCGGGGTACAAGTGCGGGCTAGGCTAAAGGCCTGGGCACAAGTGCGGGCTAGGCTTAAAGCCTGGGCTCAAGTGCGGGCTAGGCTTAAGGCCTGGGCACAAGTGCGGCTAGGCTTAAGGCCTGGGCACAAGTGCGGGCTAGGCTTAAGGCCTGGGCACAAGTGCGAGCTAGGCTTAAGGCCTGGGCACAAGTGCGGGCTAGGCTTAAGGCCTGGGCACAAGTGCAGTGCTGGCTAGGATCAAGGCAGGGGGCACAAGTGCTGGCTAGGCTTAAGGCATGGGCACAAGTGCCAGCTAGGCTAGGCTTAAGGCCTGGGCACAAGTGCGGGCTAGGCTTAAGGCCTGGGCACAAGTGCAGGCTAGGCTTAAGGCCTGGGCACAAGTGTGGGCTAGGCTTAAGGCATGGGCACAAGTGCCAGATAGGCTAGGCTTAAGGCCTGGGCACAAGTGCGGGCTAGGCTTAAGGCCTGGGCACAAGTGCAGGCTAGGCTTAAGGCCTGGGCACAAGTGTGGGCTAGGCTTAAGGCCTGGGCACAAGTGCGGCTAGGCTTAAGGCCGGGGCACAAGTGCGGGCTAGGCTTAAGGCCGGGGCACAAGTGCGGGCTAGGCTTAAGGTCGGGGCACAAGTGCGGGCTAGGCTTAAGGCCTGGGCACAAGTGCAGTGCTGGCTAGGATCAGGGCAGGGGGCACAAGTGCTGGCTAGGCTTAAGGCATGGGCACAAGTGCCAGCTAGGCTAGGCTTAAGCCTGGGCACAAGTGTGGGCTAGGCTTAAGGCCTGGGCACAAGTGCGGGCTAGGCTTAAGGCCTGGGCACAAGTGCGAGCTAGGCTTAAGGCCTGGGCACAAGTGCAGGCTAGGCTTAAGGCCTGGGCACAAGTGCAGTGCTGGCTAGGATCAAGGCAGGGGGCACAAGTGCTGGCTAGGCTTAAGGCATGGGCACAAGTGCCAGCTAGGCTAGGCTTAAGCCTGGGCACAAGTGCCAGCTAGGCTAGGCTTAAGCCTGGGCACAAGTGCGGGCTAGGCTTAAGGCCTGGGCACAAGTGCGGGCTAGGCTTAAGGCCGGGGCACAAGTGCGGGCTAGGCTTAAGGCCGGGGCACAAGTGCGGGCTAGGCTTAAGGCCGGGGCACAAGTGCGGGCTAGGCTTAAGGCCGGGGCACAAGTGCGGGCTAGGCTTAAGGCCGGGGCACAAGTGCGGAATAGGCTTAAGGCCTGGGCACAAGTGCGGGCTAGGCTTAAGGCCTGGGCACAAGTGCGGGCTAGGCTTAAGGCCTGGGCACAAGTGCAGGCTAGGCTTAAGGCCTGGGCACAAGTGTGGGCTAGGCTTAAGGCCTGGGCACAAGTGCGGCTAGGCTTAAGGCCGGGGCACAAGTGCGGGCTAGGCTTAAGGCCGGGGCACAAGTGCGGGCTAGGCTTAAGGTCGGGGCACAAGTGCGGGCTAGGCTTAAGGCCTGGGCACAAGTGCAGTGCTGGCTAGGATCAGGGCAGGGGGCACAAGTGCTGGCTATTCTTAAGGCATGGGCACAAGTGCCAGCTAGGCTAGGCTTAAGCCTGGGCACAAGTGTGGGCTAGGCTTAAGGCCTGGGCACAAGTGCGGGCTAGGCTTAAGGCCTGGGCACAAGTGCGAGCTAGGCTTAAGGCCTGGGCACAAGTGCGGGCTAGGCTTAAGGCCTGGGCACAAGTGCAGTGCTGGCTAGGATCAAGGCAGGGGGCAAAAGTGCTGGCTAGGCTTAAGGCATGGGCACAAGTGCCAGCTAGGCTAGGCTTAAGCCTGGGCACAAGTGCCAGCTAGGCTAGGCTTTTTAGCCTGGGCACAAGTGCGGGCTAGGCTTAAGGCCTGGGCACAAGTGCGGGCTAGGCTAAAGGCCTGGGCACAAGTGCGGGCTAGGCTAAAGGCCTGGGCAAAAGTGCGGGCTAGGCTTAAGGCCTGGGCACAAGTGCGGGCTAGGCTTAAGGCCTGGGCACAAGTGCGGGCTAGGCTTAAGGCCGGGGCACAAGTGCGGGCTAGGCTTAAGGCCGGGGCACAAGTGCGGGCTAGGCTTAAGGCCGGGGCACAAGTGCGGGCTAGGCTTAAGGCCGGGGCACAAGTGCGGACTAGGCTTAAGGCCTGGGCACAAGTGCGGGCTAGGCTTAAGGCCTGGGCACAAGTGCGGGCTAGGCTTAAGGCCGGGGTACAAGTGCGGGCTAGGCTTAAGGCCTGGGCACAAGTGCGTGCTAGGCTTAAGGCCGGGGCACAAGTGCGGGCTAGGCTTAAGGCCGGGGCACAAGTGCGGGCTAGGCTTAAGGCCGGTGCACAAGTGCGGGCTAGGCTTAAGGCTGGGGCACAAGTGCGGGCTAGGCTTAAGGCCGGAGCACAAGTGCAGTGCTTGCTAGGATCAAGGCATGGGGCACAAGTGCTGGCTAGGCTTAAGGCATGGGCAAAAGTGCCAGCTAGGCTAAGCATAAGGCCTGGGCACAAGTGCGGGCTAGGCTTAAGGCCTGGGCACAAGTGCGGGCTAGGCTTAAGGCCGGGGCACAAGTGCGGGCTAGGCTTAAGGCCGGGGCTCAAGTGCGGGCTAGGCTTAAGACCGGGGCACAAGTGCGGGCTAGGCTAAAGGCCTGGGCACAAGTGTGGGCTAGGCTTAAGGCCTGGGCACAAGTGCGGGCTAGGCTTAAAGCCTGGGCTCAAGTGCGGGCTAGGCTTAAGGCCTGGGCACAAGTGCGGCTAGGCTTAAGGCCTGGGCACAAGTGCGGGCTAGGCTTAAGGCCTGGGCACAAGTGCGAGCTAGGCTTAAGGCCTGGGCACAAGTGCGGGCTAGGCTTAAGGCCGGGGCACAAGTGCGGGCTAGGCTTAAGGCCGGTGCACAAGTGCGGGCTAGGCTTAAGGCTGGGGCACAAGTGCGGGCTAGGCTTAAGGCCGGAGCACAAGTGCAGTGCTTGCTAGGATCAAGGCATGGGGCACAAGTGCTGGCTAGGCTTAAGGCATGGGCAAAAGTGCCAGCTAGGCTAAGCATAAGGCCTGGGCACAAGTGCGGGCTAGGCTTAAGGCCTGGGCACAAGTGCGGGCTAGGCTTAAGGCCGGGGCACAAGTGCGGGCTAGGCTTAAGGCCGGGGCTCAAGTGCGGGCTAGGCTTAAGACCGGGGCACAAGTGCGGGCTAGGCTAAAGGCCTGGGCACAAGTGTGGGCTAGGCTTAAGGCCTGGGCACAAGTGCGGGCTAGGCTTAAAGCCTGGGCTCAAGTGCGGGCTAGGCTTAAGGCCTGGGCACAAGTGCGGCTAGGCTTAAGGCCTGGGCACAAGTGCGGGCTAGACTTAAGGCCTGGGCACAAGTGCGAGCTAGGCTTAAGGCCTGGGCACAAGTGCGGGCTAGGCTTAAGGCCTGGGCACAAGTGCAGTGCTGGCTAGGATCAAGGCAGGGGGCACAAGTGCTGGCTAGGCTTAAGGCATGGGCACAAGTGCCAGCTAGGCTAGGCTTAAGGCCTGGGCACAAGTGCGGGCTAGGCTTAAGGCCTGGGCACAAGTGCAGGCTAGGCTTAAGGCCTGGGCACAAGTGTGGGCTAGGCTTAAGGCATGGGCACAAGTGCCAGCTAGGCTAGGCTTAAGGCCTGGGCACAAGTGCGGGCTAGGCTTAAGGCCTGGGCACAAGTGCAGGCTAGGCTTAAGGCCTGGGCACAAGTGTGGGCTAGGCTTAAGGCCTGGGCACAAGTGCGGCTAGGCTTAAGGCCGGGGCACAAGTGCGGGCTAGGCTTAAGGCCGGGGCACAAGTGCGGGCTAGGCTTAAGGTCGGGGCACAAGTGCGGGCTAGGCTTAAGGCCTGGGCACAAGTGCAGTGCTGGCTAGGATCAGGGCAGGGGGCACAAGTGCTGGCTAGGCTTAAGGCATGGGCACAAGTGCCAGCTAGGCTAGGCTTAAGCCTGGGCACAAGTGTGGGCTAGGCTTAAGGCCTGGGCACAAGTGCGGGCTAGGCTTAAGGCCTGGGCACAAGTGCGAGCTAGGCTTAAGGCTTAAGGCCTGGGCACAAGTGCGGGCTAGGCTTAAGGCCTGGGCACAAGTGCAGTGCTGGCTAGGATCAGGGCAGGGGGCACAAGTGCTGGCTAGGCTTAAGGCATGGGCACAAGTGCCAGCTAGGCTAGGCTTAAGCCTGGGCACAAGTGTGGGCTAGGCTTAAGGCCTGGGCACAAGTGCGGGCTAGGCTTAAGGCCTGGGCACAAGTGCGAGCTAGGCTTAAGGCCTGGGCACAAGTGCAGGCTAGGCTTAAGGCCTGGGCACAAGTGCAGTGCTGGCTAGGATCAAGGCAGGGGGCACAAGTGCTGGCTAGGCTTAAGGCATGGGCACAAGTGCCAGCTAGGCTAGGCTTAAGCCTGGGCACAAGTGCCAGCTAGGCTAGGCTTAAGCCTGGGCACAAGTGCGGGCTAGGCTTAAGGCCTGGGCACAAGTGCGGGCTAGGCTTAAGGCCGGGGCACAAGTGCGGGCTAGGCTTAAGGCCGGGGCACAAGTGCGGGCTAGGCTTAAGGCCGGGGCACAAGTGCGGGCTAGGCTTAAGGCCGGGGCACAAGTGCGGGCTAGGCTTAAGGCCGGGGCACAAGTGCGGAATAGGCTTAAGGCCTGGGCACAAGTGCGGGCTAGGCTTAAGGCCTGGGCACAAGTGCGGGCTAGGCTTAAGGCCTGGGCACAAGTGCAGGCTAGGCTTAAGGCCTGGGCACAAGTGTGGGCTAGGCTTAAGGCCTGGGCACAAGTGCGGCTAGGCTTAAGGCCGGGGCACAAGTGCGGGCTAGGCTTAAGGCCGGGGCACAAGTGCGGGCTAGGCTTAAGGTCGGGGCACAAGTGCGGGCTAGGCTTAAGGCCTGGGCACAAGTGCAGTGCTGGCTAGGATCAGGGCAGGGGGCACAAGTGCTGGCTATTCTTAAGGCATGGGCACAAGTGCCAGCTAGGCTAGGCTTAAGCCTGGGCACAAGTGTGGGCTAGGCTTAAGGCCTGGGCACAAGTGCGGGCTAGGCTTAAGGCCTGGGCACAAGTGCGAGCTAGGCTTAAGGCCTGGGCACAAGTGCGGGCTAGGCTTAAGGCCTGGGCACAAGTGCAGTGCTGGCTAGGATCAAGGCAGGGGGCAAAAGTGCTGGCTAGGCTTAAGGCATGGGCACAAGTGCCAGCTAGGCTAGGCTTAAGCCTGGGCACAAGTGCCAGCTAGGCTAGGCTTTTTAGCCTGGGCACAAGTGCGGGCTAGGCTTAAGGCCTGGGCACAAGTGCGGGCTAGGCTAAAGGCCTGGGCACAAGTGCGGGCTAGGCTAAAGGCCTGGGCAAAAGTGCGGGCTAGGCTTAAGGCCTGGGCACAAGTGCGGGCTAGGCTTAAGGCCTGGGCACAAGTGCGGGCTAGGCTTAAGGCCGGGGCACAAGTGCGGGCTAGGCTTAAGGCCGGGGCACAAGTGCGGGCTAGGCTTAAGGCCGGGGCACAAGTGCGGGCTAGGCTTAAGGCCGGGGCACAAGTGCGGACTAGGCTTAAGGCCTGGGCACAAGTGCGGGCTAGGCTTAAGGCCTGGGCACAAGTGCGGGCTAGGCTTAAGGCCGGGGTACAAGTGCGGGCTAGGCTTAAGGCCTGGGCACAAGTGCGTGCTAGGCTTAAGGCCGGGGCACAAGTGCGGGCTAGGCTTAAGGCCGGGGCACAAGTGCGGGCTAGGCTTAAGGCCGGTGCACAAGTGCGGGCTAGGCTTAAGGCTGGGGCACAAGTGCGGGCTAGGCTTAAGGCCGGAGCACAAGTGCAGTGCTTGCTAGGATCAAGGCATGGGGCACAAGTGCTGGCTAGGCTTAAGGCATGGGCAAAAGTGCCAGCTAGGCTAAGCATAAGGCCTGGGCACAAGTGCGGGCTAGGCTTAAGGCCTGGGCACAAGTGCGGGCTAGGCTTAAGGCCGGGGCACAAGTGCGGGCTAGGCTTAAGGCCGGGGCTCAAGTGCGGGCTAGGCTTAAGACCGGGGCACAAGTGCGGGCTAGGCTAAAGGCCTGGGCACAAGTGTGGGCTAGGCTTAAGGCCTGGGCACAAGTGCGGGCTAGGCTTAAAGCCTGGGCTCAAGTGCGGGCTAGGCTTAAGGCCTGGGCACAAGTGCAGGCTAGGCTTAAGGCCTGGGCACAAGTGTGGGCTAGGCTTAAGGCCTGGGCACAAGTGCGGCTAGGCTTAAGGCCGGGGCACAAGTGCGGGCTAGGCTTAAGGCCGGGGCACAAGTGCGGGCTAGGCTTAAGGTCGGGGCACAAGTGCGGGCTAGGCTTAAGGCCTGGGCACAAGTGTGGGCTAGGCTTAAGGCATGGGCACAAGTGCCAGCTAGGCTAGGCTTAAGCCTGGGCACAAGTGTGGGCTAGGCTTAAGGCCTGGGCACAAGTGCGGGCTAGGCTTAAGGCCTGGGCACAAGTGCGAGCTAGGCTTAAGGCTTAAGGCCTGGGCACAAGTGCGGGCTAGGCTTAAGGCCTGGGCACAAGTGCAGTGCTGGCTAGGATCAAGGCAGGGGGCACAAGTGCTGGCTAGGCTTAAGGCATGGGCACAAGTGCCAGCTAGGCTAGGCTTAAGCCTGGGCACAAGTGCCAGCTAGGCTAGGCTTAAGGCCGGGGCACAAGTGTGGGCTAGGCTTAAGGCCGGGGCACAAGTGCGGGCTAGGCTTAAGGCCTGGGCACAAGTGCGGGCTAGGCTTAAGGCCGGGGTACAAGTGCGGGCTAGGCTTAAGGCCTGGGCACAAGTGCGTGCTAGGCTTAAGGCCGGGGCACAAGTGCGGGCTAGGCTTAAGGCCGGGGCACAAGTGCGGGCTAGGCTTAAGGCCGGGGCACAAGTGTGGGATAGGCTTAAGGCTGGTGCACAAGTGCGGGCTAGGCTTAAGGCCGGGGCACAAGTGCGGGCTAGGCTTAAGGCCGGAGCACAAGTGCAGTGCTTGCTAGGATCAAGGCAGGGGGCACAAGTGCTGGCTAGGCTTAAGGCATGGGCAAAAGTGCCAGCTAGGCTAGGCATAAGGCCTGGGCACAAGTGCGGGCTAGGCTTAAGGCCTGGGCACAAGTGCGGGCTAGGCTTAAGGCCGGGGCACAAGTGCGGGCTAGGCTTAAGGCCGGGGCTCAAGTGCGGGCTAGGCTTAAGACCGGGGTACAAGTGCGGGCTAGGCTAAAGGCCTGGGCACAAGTGCGGGCTAGGCTTAAAGCCTGGGCTCAAGTGCGGGCTAGGCTTAAGGCCTGGGCACAAGTGCGGCTAGGCTTAAGGCCTGGGCACAAGTGCGGGCTAGGCTTAAGGCCTGGGCACAAGTGCGAGCTAGGCTTAAGGCCTGGGCACAAGTGCGGGCTAGGCTTAAGGCCTGGGCACAAGTGCAGTGCTGGCTAGGATCAAGGCAGGGGGCACAAGTGCTGGCTAGGCTTAAGGCATGGGCACAAGTGCCAGCTAGGCTAGGCTTAAGGCCTGGGCACAAGTGCGGGCTAGGCTTAAGGCCTGGGCACAAGTGCAGGCTAGGCTTAAGGCCTGGGCACAAGTGTGGGCTAGGCTTAAGGCATGGGCACAAGTGCCAGATAGGCTAGGCTTAAGGCCTGGGCACAAGTGCGGGCTAGGCTTAAGGCCTGGGCACAAGTGCAGGCTAGGCTTAAGGCCTGGGCACAAGTGTGGGCTAGGCTTAAGGCCTGGGCACAAGTGCGGCTAGGCTTAAGGCCGGGGCACAAGTGCGGGCTAGGCTTAAGGCCGGGGCACAAGTGCGGGCTAGGCTTAAGGTCGGGGCACAAGTGCGGGCTAGGCTTAAGGCCTGGGCACAAGTGCAGTGCTGGCTAGGATCAGGGCAGGGGGCACAAGTGCTGGCTAGGCTTAAGGCATGGGCACAAGTGCCAGCTAGGCTAGGCTTAAGCCTGGGCACAAGTGTGGGCTAGGCTTAAGGCCTGGGCACAAGTGCGGGCTAGGCTTAAGGCCTGGGCACAAGTGCGAGCTAGGCTTAAGGCCTGGGCACAAGTGCAGGCTAGGCTTAAGGCCTGGGCACAAGTGCAGTGCTGGCTAGGATCAAGGCAGGGGGCACAAGTGCTGGCTAGGCTTAAGGCATGGGCACAAGTGCCAGCTAGGCTAGGCTTAAGCCTGGGCACAAGTGCCAGCTAGGCTAGGCTTAAGCCTGGGCACAAGTGCGGGCTAGGCTTAAGGCCTGGGCACAAGTGCGGGCTAGGCTTAAGGCCGGGGCACAAGTGCGGGCTAGGCTTAAGGCCGGGGCACAAGTGCGGGCTAGGCTTAAGGCCGGGGCACAAGTGCGGGCTAGGCTTAAGGCCGGGGCACAAGTGCGGGCTAGGCTTAAGGCCGGGGCACAAGTGCGGAATAGGCTTAAGGCCTGGGCACAAGTGCGGGCTAGGCTTAAGGCCTGGGCACAAGTGCGGGCTAGGCTTAAGGCCTGGGCACAAGTGCAGGCTAGGCTTAAGGCCTGGGCACAAGTGTGGGCTAGGCTTAAGGCCTGGGCACAAGTGCGGCTAGGCTTAAGGCCGGGGCACAAGTGCGGGCTAGGCTTAAGGCCGGGGCACAAGTGCGGGCTAGGCTTAAGGTCGGGGCACAAGTGCGGGCTAGGCTTAAGGCCTGGGCACAAGTGCAGTGCTGGCTAGGATCAGGGCAGGGGGCACAAGTGCTGGCTATTCTTAAGGCATGGGCACAAGTGCCAGCTAGGCTAGGCTTAAGCCTGGGCACAAGTGTGGGCTAGGCTTAAGGCCTGGGCACAAGTGCGGGCTAGGCTTAAGGCCTGGGCACAAGTGCGAGCTAGGCTTAAGGCCTGGGCACAAGTGCGGGCTAGGCTTAAGGCCTGGGCACAAGTGCAGTGCTGGCTAGGATCAAGGCAGGGGGCAAAAGTGCTGGCTAGGCTTAAGGCATGGGCACAAGTGCCAGCTAGGCTAGGCTTAAGCCTGGGCACAAGTGCCAGCTAGGCTAGGCTTTTTAGCCTGGGCACAAGTGCGGGCTAGGCTTAAGGCCTGGGCACAAGTGCGGGCTAGGCTAAAGGCCTGGGCACAAGTGCGGGCTAGGCTAAAGGCCTGGGCAAAAGTGCGGGCTAGGCTTAAGGCCTGGGCACAAGTGCGGGCTAGGCTTAAGGCCTGGGCACAAGTGCGGGCTAGGCTTAAGGCCGGGGCACAAGTGCGGGCTAGGCTTAAGGCCGGGGCACAAGTGCGGGCTAGGCTTAAGGCCGGGGCACAAGTGCGGGCTAGGCTTAAGGCCGGGGCACAAGTGCGGACTAGGCTTAAGGCCTGGGCACAAGTGCGGGCTAGGCTTAAGGCCTGGGCACAAGTGCGGGCTAGGCTTAAGGCCGGGGTACAAGTGCGGGCTAGGCTTAAGGCCTGGGCACAAGTGCGTGCTAGGCTTAAGGCCGGGGCACAAGTGCGGGCTAGGCTTAAGGCCGGGGCACAAGTGCGGGCTAGGCTTAAGGCCGGTGCACAAGTGCGGGCTAGGCTTAAGGCTGGGGCACAAGTGCGGGCTAGGCTTAAGGCCGGAGCACAAGTGCAGTGCTTGCTAGGATCAAGGCATGGGGCACAAGTGCTGGCTAGGCTTAAGGCATGGGCAAAAGTGCCAGCTAGGCTAAGCATAAGGCCTGGGCACAAGTGCGGGCTAGGCTTAAGGCCTGGGCACAAGTGCGGGCTAGGCTTAAGGCCGGGGCACAAGTGCGGGCTAGGCTTAAGGCCGGGGCTCAAGTGCGGGCTAGGCTTAAGACCGGGGCACAAGTGCGGGCTAGGCTAAAGGCCTGGGCACAAGTGTGGGCTAGGCTTAAGGCCTGGGCACAAGTGCGGGCTAGGCTTAAAGCCTGGGCTCAAGTGCGGGCTAGGCTTAAGGCCTGGGCACAAGTGCGGCTAGGCTTAAGGCCTGGGCACAAGTGCGGGCTAGGCTTAAGGCCTGGGCACAAGTGCGAGCTAGGCTTAAGGCCTGGGCACAAGTGCGGGCTAGGCTTAAGGCCGGGGCACAAGTGCGGGCTAGGCTTAAGGCCGGTGCACAAGTGCGGGCTAGGCTTAAGGCTGGGGCACAAGTGCGGGCTAGGCTTAAGGCCGGAGCACAAGTGCAGTGCTTGCTAGGATCAAGGCATGGGGCACAAGTGCTGGCTAGGCTTAAGGCATGGGCAAAAGTGCCAGCTAGGCTAAGCATAAGGCCTGGGCACAAGTGCGGGCTAGGCTTAAGGCCTGGGCACAAGTGCGGGCTAGGCTTAAGGCCGGGGCACAAGTGCGGGCTAGGCTTAAGGCCGGGGCTCAAGTGCGGGCTAGGCTTAAGACCGGGGCACAAGTGCGGGCTAGGCTAAAGGCCTGGGCACAAGTGTGGGCTAGGCTTAAGGCCTGGGCACAAGTGCGGGCTAGGCTTAAAGCCTGGGCTCAAGTGCGGGCTAGGCTTAAGGCCTGGGCACAAGTGCGGCTAGGCTTAAGGCCTGGGCACAAGTGCGGGCTAGACTTAAGGCCTGGGCACAAGTGCGAGCTAGGCTTAAGGCCTGGGCACAAGTGCGGGCTAGGCTTAAGGCCTGGGCACAAGTGCAGTGCTGGCTAGGATCAAGGCAGGGGGCACAAGTGCTGGCTAGGCTTAAGGCATGGGCACAAGTGCCAGCTAGGCTAGGCTTAAGGCCTGGGCACAAGTGCGGGCTAGGCTTAAGGCCTGGGCACAAGTGCAGGCTAGGCTTAAGGCCTGGGCACAAGTGTGGGCTAGGCTTAAGGCATGGGCACAAGTGCCAGCTAGGCTAGGCTTAAGGCCTGGGCACAAGTGCGGGCTAGGCTTAAGGCCTGGGCACAAGTGCAGGCTAGGCTTAAGGCCTGGGCACAAGTGTGGGCTAGGCTTAAGGCCTGGGCACAAGTGCGGCTAGGCTTAAGGCCGGGGCACAAGTGCGGGCTAGGCTTAAGGCCGGGGCACAAGTGCGGGCTAGGCTTAAGGTCGGGGCACAAGTGCGGGCTAGGCTTAAGGCCTGGGCACAAGTGCAGTGCTGGCTAGGATCAGGGCAGGGGGCACAAGTGCTGGCTAGGCTTAAGGCATGGGCACAAGTGCCAGCTAGGCTAGGCTTAAGCCTGGGCACAAGTGTGGGCTAGGCTTAAGGCCTGGGCACAAGTGCGGGCTAGGCTTAAGGCCTGGGCACAAGTGCGAGCTAGGCTTAAGGCTTAAGGCCTGGGCACAAGTGCGGGCTAGGCTTAAGGCCTGGGCACAAGTGCAGTGCTGGCTAGGATCAGGGCAGGGGGCACAAGTGCTGGCTAGGCTTAAGGCATGGGCACAAGTGCCAGCTAGGCTAGGCTTAAGCCTGGGCACAAGTGTGGGCTAGGCTTAAGGCCTGGGCACAAGTGCGGGCTAGGCTTAAGGCCTGGGCACAAGTGCGAGCTAGGCTTAAGGCCTGGGCACAAGTGCAGGCTAGGCTTAAGGCCTGGGCACAAGTGCAGTGCTGGCTAGGATCAAGGCAGGGGGCACAAGTGCTGGCTAGGCTTAAGGCATGGGCACAAGTGCCAGCTAGGCTAGGCTTAAGCCTGGGCACAAGTGCCAGCTAGGCTAGGCTTAAGCCTGGGCACAAGTGCGGGCTAGGCTTAAGGCCTGGGCACAAGTGCGGGCTAGGCTTAAGGCCGGGGCACAAGTGCGGGCTAGGCTTAAGGCCGGGGCACAAGTGCGGGCTAGGCTTAAGGCCGGGGCACAAGTGCGGGCTAGGCTTAAGGCCGGGGCACAAGTGCGGGCTAGGCTTAAGGCCGGGGCACAAGTGCGGAATAGGCTTAAGGCCTGGGCACAAGTGCGGGCTAGGCTTAAGGCCTGGGCACAAGTGCGGGCTAGGCTTAAGGCCTGGGCACAAGTGCAGGCTAGGCTTAAGGCCTGGGCACAAGTGTGGGCTAGGCTTAAGGCCTGGGCACAAGTGCGGCTAGGCTTAAGGCCGGGGCACAAGTGCGGGCTAGGCTTAAGGCCGGGGCACAAGTGCGGGCTAGGCTTAAGGTCGGGGCACAAGTGCGGGCTAGGCTTAAGGCCTGGGCACAAGTGCAGTGCTGGCTAGGATCAGGGCAGGGGGCACAAGTGCTGGCTATTCTTAAGGCATGGGCACAAGTGCCAGCTAGGCTAGGCTTAAGCCTGGGCACAAGTGTGGGCTAGGCTTAAGGCCTGGGCACAAGTGCGGGCTAGGCTTAAGGCCTGGGCACAAGTGCGAGCTAGGCTTAAGGCCTGGGCACAAGTGCGGGCTAGGCTTAAGGCCTGGGCACAAGTGCAGTGCTGGCTAGGATCAAGGCAGGGGGCAAAAGTGCTGGCTAGGCTTAAGGCATGGGCACAAGTGCCAGCTAGGCTAGGCTTAAGCCTGGGCACAAGTGCCAGCTAGGCTAGGCTTTTTAGCCTGGGCACAAGTGCGGGCTAGGCTTAAGGCCTGGGCACAAGTGCGGGCTAGGCTAAAGGCCTGGGCACAAGTGCGGGCTAGGCTAAAGGCCTGGGCAAAAGTGCGGGCTAGGCTTAAGGCCTGGGCACAAGTGCGGGCTAGGCTTAAGGCCTGGGCACAAGTGCGGGCTAGGCTTAAGGCCGGGGCACAAGTGCGGGCTAGGCTTAAGGCCGGGGCACAAGTGCGGGCTAGGCTTAAGGCCGGGGCACAAGTGCGGGCTAGGCTTAAGGCCGGGGCACAAGTGCGGACTAGGCTTAAGGCCTGGGCACAAGTGCGGGCTAGGCTTAAGGCCTGGGCACAAGTGCGGGCTAGGCTTAAGGCCGGGGTACAAGTGCGGGCTAGGCTTAAGGCCTGGGCACAAGTGCGTGCTAGGCTTAAGGCCGGGGCACAAGTGCGGGCTAGGCTTAAGGCCGGGGCACAAGTGCGGGCTAGGCTTAAGGCCGGTGCACAAGTGCGGGCTAGGCTTAAGGCTGGGGCACAAGTGCGGGCTAGGCTTAAGGCCGGAGCACAAGTGCAGTGCTTGCTAGGATCAAGGCATGGGGCACAAGTGCTGGCTAGGCTTAAGGCATGGGCAAAAGTGCCAGCTAGGCTAAGCATAAGGCCTGGGCACAAGTGCGGGCTAGGCTTAAGGCCTGGGCACAAGTGCGGGCTAGGCTTAAGGCCGGGGCACAAGTGCGGGCTAGGCTTAAGGCCGGGGCTCAAGTGCGGGCTAGGCTTAAGACCGGGGCACAAGTGCGGGCTAGGCTAAAGGCCTGGGCACAAGTGTGGGCTAGGCTTAAGGCCTGGGCACAAGTGCGGGCTAGGCTTAAAGCCTGGGCTCAAGTGCGGGCTAGGCTTAAGGCCTGGGCACAAGTGCGGCTAGGCTTAAGGCCTGGGCACAAGTGCGGGCTAGGCTTAAGGCCTGGGCACAAGTGCGAGCTAGGCTTAAGGCCTGGGCACAAGTGCGGGCTAGGCTTAAGGCCGGGGCACAAGTGCGGGCTAGGCTTAAGGCCGGTGCACAAGTGCGGGCTAGGCTTAAGGCTGGGGCACAAGTGCGGGCTAGGCTTAAGGCCGGAGCACAAGTGCAGTGCTTGCTAGGATCAAGGCATGGGGCACAAGTGCTGGCTAGGCTTAAGGCATGGGCAAAAGTGCCAGCTAGGCTAAGCATAAGGCCTGGGCACAAGTGCGGGCTAGGCTTAAGGCCTGGGCACAAGTGCGGGCTAGGCTTAAGGCCGGGGCACAAGTGCGGGCTAGGCTTAAGGCCGGGGCTCAAGTGCGGGCTAGGCTTAAGAC
Source organism: Ranitomeya imitator (assembly GCF_032444005.1). Lineage (NCBI taxonomy): Eukaryota > Metazoa > Chordata > Amphibia > Anura > Dendrobatidae > Ranitomeya > Ranitomeya imitator. The sequence continues at coordinate 402,362 of NW_027194825.1, forward strand.
CGGGGCACAAGTGCGGGCTAGGCTAAAGGCCTGGGCACAAGTGTGGGCTAGGCTTAAGGCCTGGGCACAAGTGCGGGCTAGGCTTAAAGCCTGGGCTCAAGTGCGGGCTAGGCTTAAGGCCTGGGCACAAGTGCGGCTAGGCTTAAGGCCTGGGCACAAGTGCGGGCTAGACTTAAGGCCTGGGCACAAGTGCGAGCTAGGCTTAAGGCCTGGGCACAAGTGCGGGCTAGGCTTAAGGCCTGGGCACAAGTGCAGTGCTGGCTAGGATCAAGGCAGGGGGCACAAGTGCTGGCTAGGCTTAAGGCATGGGCACAAGTGCCAGCTAGGCTAGGCTTAAGGCCTGGGCACAAGTGCGGGCTAGGCTTAAGGCCTGGGCACAAGTGCAGGCTAGGCTTAAGGCCTGGGCACAAGTGTGGGCTAGGCTTAAGGCATGGGCACAAGTGCCAGCTAGGCTAGGCTTAAGGCCTGGGCACAAGTGCGGGCTAGGCTTAAGGCCTGGGCACAAGTGCAGGCTAGGCTTAAGGCCTGGGCACAAGTGTGGGCTAGGCTTAAGGCCTGGGCACAAGTGCGGCTAGGCTTAAGGCCGGGGCACAAGTGCGGGCTAGGCTTAAGGCCGGGGCACAAGTGCGGGCTAGGCTTAAGGTCGGGGCACAAGTGCGGGCTAGGCTTAAGGCCTGGGCACAAGTGCAGTGCTGGCTAGGATCAGGGCAGGGGGCACAAGTGCTGGCTAGGCTTAAGGCATGGGCACAAGTGCCAGCTAGGCTAGGCTTAAGCCTGGGCACAAGTGTGGGCTAGGCTTAAGGCCTGGGCACAAGTGCGGGCTAGGCTTAAGGCCTGGGCACAAGTGCGAGCTAGGCTTAAGGCTTAAGGCCTGGGCACAAGTGCGGGCTAGGCTTAAGGCCTGGGCACAAGTGCAGTGCTGGCTAGGATCAGGGCAGGGGGCACAAGTGCTGGCTAGGCTTAAGGCATGGGCACAAGTGCCAGCTAGGCTAGGCTTAAGCCTGGGCACAAGTGTGGGCTAGGCTTAAGGCCTGGGCACAAGTGCGGGCTAGGCTTAAGGCCTGGGCACAAGTGCGAGCTAGGCTTAAGGCTTAAGGCCTGGGCACAAGTGCGGGCTAGGCTTAAGGCCTGGGCACAAGTGCAGTGCTGGCTAGGATCAAGGCAGGGGGCACAAGTGCTGGCTAGGCTTAAGGCATGGGCACAAGTGCCAGCTAGGCTAGGCTTAAGCCTGGGCACAAGTGCCAGCTAGGCTAGGCTTAAGCCTGGGCACAAGTGCGGGCTAGGCTTAAGGCCTGGGCACAAGTGCGGGCTAGGCTAAAGGCCTGGGCACAAGTGCGGGCTAGGCTTAAGGCCTGGGCACAAGTGCGGGCTAGGCTAAAGGCCTGGGCAAAAGTGCGGGCTAGGCTTAAGGCCTGGGCACAAGTGCGGGCTAGGCTTAAGGCCTGGGCACAAGTGCGGGCTAGGCTTAAGGCCGGGGCACAAGTGCGGGCTAGGCTTAAGGCCGGGGCACAACTGCGGGCTAGGCTTAAGGCCGGGGCACAAGTGCGGGCTAGGCTTAAGGTCGGGGCACAAGTGCGGGCTAGGCTTAAGGCCTGGGCACACGTGCAGTGCTGGCTAGGATCAGGGCAGGGGGCACAAGTGCTGGCTAGGCTTAAGGCATGGGCACAAGTGCCAGCTAGGCTAGGCTTAAGCCTGGGCACAAGTGTGGACTAGGCTTAAGGCCTGGGCACAAGTGCGGGCTAGGCTTAAGGCCTGGGCACAAGTGCGAGCTAGGCTTAAGGCCTGGGCACAAGTGCGGGCTAGGCTTAAGGCCTGGGCACAAGTGCAGTGCTGGCTAGGATCAAGGCAGGGGGCACAAGTGCTGGCTAGGCTTAAGGCATGGGCACAAGTGCCAGCTAGGCTAGGCTTAAGCCTGGGCACAAGTGCCAGCTAGGCTAGGCTTAAGCCTGGGCACAAGTGCGGGCTAGGCTTAAGGCCTGGGCACAAGTGCGGGCTAGGCTAAAGGCCTGGGCAAAAGTGCGGGCTAGGCTTAAGGCCTGGGCACAAGTGCGGGCTAGGCTTAAGGCCTGGGCACAAGTGCGGGCTAGGCTTAAGGCCGGGGCACAAGTGCGGGCTAGGCTTAAGGCCGGGGCACAAGTGCGGGCTAGGCTTAAGGCCGGGGCACAAGTGCGGGCTAGGCTTAAGGCCGGGGCACAAGTGCGGGCTAGGCTTAAGGCCTGGGCACAAGTGCGGGCTAGGCTTAAGGCCGGGGCACAAGTGCGGGCTAGGCTTAAGGCCGGTGCACAAGTGCGGGCTAGGCTTAAGGCCGGGGCACAAGTGCGGGCTAGGCTTAAGGCCGGAGCACAAGTGCAGTGCTTGCTAGGATCAAGGCAGGGGGCACAAGTGCTGGCTAGGCTTAAGGCATGGGCACAAGTGCCAGCTAGGCTAGGCTTAAGGCCTGGGCACAAGTGCGGGCTAGGCTTAAGGCCTGGGCACAAGTGTGGGCTAGGCTTAAGGCATGGGCACAAGTGCCAGATAGGCTAGGCTTAAGGCCTGGGCACAAGTGCGGGCTAGGCTTAAGGCCTGGGCACAAGTGCAGGCTAGGCTTAAGGCCTGGGCACAAGTGTGGGCTAGGCTTAAGGCCTGGGCACAAGTGCGGCTAGGCTTAAGGCCGGGGCACAAGTGCGGGCTAGGCTTAAGGCCGGGGCACAAGTGCGGGCTAGGCTTAAGGTCGGGGCACAAGTGCGGGCTAGGCTTAAGGCCTGGGCACAAGTGCAGTGCTGGCTAGGATCAGGGCAGGGGGCACAAGTGCTGGCTAGGCTTAAGGCATGGGCACAAGTGCCAGCTAGGCTAGGCTTAAGCCTGGGCACAAGTGTGGGCTAGGCTTAAGGCCTGGGCACAAGTGCGGGCTAGGCTTAAGGCCTGGGCACAAGTGCGAGCTAGGCTTAAGGCCTGGGCACAAGTGCAGGCTAGGCTTAAGGCCTGGGCACAAGTGCAGTGCTGGCTAGGATCAAGGCAGGGGGCACAAGTGCTGGCTAGGCTTAAGGCATGGGCACAAGTGCCAGCTAGGCTAGGCTTAAGCCTGGGCACAAGTGCCAGCTAGGCTAGGCTTAAGCCTGGGCACAAGTGCGGGCTAGGCTTAAGGCCTGGGCACAAGTGCGGGCTAGGCTAAAGGCCTGGGCAAAAGTGCGGGCTAGGCTTAAGGCCTGGGCACAAGTGCGGGCTAGGCTTAAGGCCTGGGCACAAGTGCGGGCTAGGCTTAAGGCCGGGGCACAAGTGCGGGCTAGGCTTAAGGCCGGGGCACAAGTGCGGGCTAGGCTTAAGGCCGGGGCACAAGTGCGGGCTAGGCTTAAGGCCGGGGCACAAGTGCGGACTAGGCTTAAGGCCTGGGCACAAGTGCGGGCTAGGCTTAAGGCCTGGGCACAAGTGCGGGCTAGGCTTAAGGCCTGGGCACAAGTGCGGGCTAGGCTTAAGGCCTGGGCACAAGTGTGGGCTAGGCTTAAGGCCTGGGCACAAGTGCGGCTAGGCTTAAGGCCGGGGCACAAGTGCGGGCTAGGCTTAAGGCCGGGGCACAAGTGCGGGCTAGGCTTAAGGTCGGGGCACAAGTGCGGGCTAGGCTTAAGGCCTGGGCACAAGTGCAGTGCTGGCTAGGATCAGGGCAGGGGGCACAAGTGCTGGCTAGGCTTAAGGCATGGGCACAAGTGCCAGCTAGGCTAGGCTTAAGCCTGGGCACAAGTGTGGGCTAGGCTTAAGGCCTGGGCACAAGTGCGGGCTAGGCTTAAGGCCTGGGCACAAGTGCGAGCTAGGCTTAAGGCCTGGGCACAAGTGCGGGCTAGGCTTAAGGCCTGGGCACAAGTGTGGGCTAGGCTTAAGGCCTGGGCACAAGTGCGGGCTAGGCTTAAGGCCGGGGCACAAGTGCGGGCTAGGCTTAAGGCCGGGGCTCAAGTGCGGGCTAGGCTTAAGACCGGGGCACAAGTGCGGGCTAGGCTAAAGGCCTGGGCACAAGTGTGGGCTAGGCTTAAGGCCTGGGCACAAGTGCGGGCTAGGCTTAAAGCCTGGGCTCAAGTGCGGGCTAGGCTTAAGGCCTGGGCACAAGTGCGGCTAGGCTTAAGGCCTGGGCACAAGTGCGGGCTAGGCTTAAGGCCTGGGCACAAGTGCGAGCTAGGCTTAAGGCCTGGGCACAAGTGCGGGCTAGGCTTAAGGCCGGGGCACAAGTGCGGGCTAGGCTTAAGGCCGGTGCACAAGTGCGGGCTAGGCTTAAGGCTGGGGCACAAGTGCGGGCTAGGCTTAAGGCCGGAGCACAAGTGCAGTGCTTGCTAGGATCAAGGCATGGGGCACAAGTGCTGGCTAGGCTTAAGGCATGGGCAAAAGTGCCAGCTAGGCTAAGCATAAGGCCTGGGCACAAGTGCGGGCTAGGCTTAAGGCCTGGGCACAAGTGCGGGCTAGGCTTAAGGCCGGGGCACAAGTGCGGGCTAGGCTTAAGGCCGGGGCTCAAGTGCGGGCTAGGCTTAAGACCGGGGCACAAGTGCGGGCTAGGCTAAAGGCCTGGGCACAAGTGTGGGCTAGGCTTAAGGCCTGGGCACAAGTGCGGGCTAGGCTTAAAGCCTGGGCTCAAGTGCGGGCTAGGCTTAAGGCCTGGGCACAAGTGCGGCTAGGCTTAAGGCCTGGGCACAAGTGCGGGCTAGACTTAAGGCCTGGGCACAAGTGCGAGCTAGGCTTAAGGCCTGGGCACAAGTGCGGGCTAGGCTTAAGGCCTGGGCACAAGTGCAGTGCTGGCTAGGATCAAGGCAGGGGGCACAAGTGCTGGCTAGGCTTAAGGCATGGGCACAAGTGCCAGCTAGGCTAGGCTTAAGGCCTGGGCACAAGTGCGGGCTAGCCTTAAGGCCTGGGCACAAGTGCAGGCTAGGCTTAAGGCCTGGGCACAAGTGTGGGCTAGGCTTAAGGCATGGGCACAAGTGCCAGCTAGGCTAGGCTTAAGGCCTGGGCACAAGTGCGGGCTAGGCTTAAGGCCTGGGCACAAGTGCAGGCTAGGCTTAAGGCCTGGGCACAAGTGTGGGCTAGGCTTAAGGCCTGGGCACAAGTGCGGCTAGGCTTAAGGCCGGGGCACAAGTGCGGGCTAGGCTTAAGGCCGGGACACAAGTGCGGGCTAGGCTTAAGGTCGGGGCACAAGTGCGGGCTAGGCTTAAGGCCTGGGCACAAGTGCAGTGCTGGCTAGGATCAGGGCAGGGGGCACAAGTGCTGGCTAGGCTTAAGGCATGGGCACAAGTGCCAGCTAGGCTAGGCTTAAGCCTGGGCACAAGTGTGGGCTAGGCTTAAGGCCTGGGCACAAGTGCGGGCTAGGCTTAAGGCCTGGGCACAAGTGCGAGCTAGGCTTAAGGCTTAAGGCCTGGGCACAAGTGCGGGCTAGGCTTAAGGCCTGGGCACAAGTGCAGTGCTGGCTAGGATCAAGGCAGGGGGCACAAGTGCTGGCTAGGCTTAAGGCATGGGCACAAGTGCCAGCTAGGCTAGGCTTAAGCCTGGGCACAAGTGCCAGCTAGGCTAGGCTTAAGCCTGGGCACAAGTGCGGGCTAGGCTTAAGGCCTGGGCACAAGTGCGGGCTAGGCTAAAGGCCTGGGCAAAAGTGCGGGCTAGGCTTAAGGCCTGGGCACAAGTGCGGGCTAGGCTTAAGGCCTGGGCACAAGTGCGGGCTAGGCTTAAGGCCTGGGCACAAGTGCAGGCTAGGCTTAAGGCCGGGGTACAAGTGCGGGCTAGGCTTAAGGCCTGGGCACAAGTGCGGGCTAGGCTTAAGGCCTGGGCACAAGTGCGGGCTAGGCTTAAGGCCGGGGTACAAGTGCGGGCTAGGCTTAAGGCCTGGGCACAAGTGCGTGCTAGGCTTAAGGCCGGGGCACAAGTGCGGGCTAGGCTTAAGGCCGGGGCACAACTGCGGGCTAGGCTTAAGGCCGGGGCACAAGTGCGGGCTAGGCTTAAGGTCGGGGCACAAGTGCGGGCTAGGCTTAAGGCCTGGGCACACGTGCAGTGCTGGCTAGGATCAGGGCAGGGGGCACAAGTGCTGGCTAGGCTTAAGGCATGGGCACAAGTGCCAGCTAGGCTAGGCTTAAGCCTGGGCACAAGTGTGGGCTAGGCTTAAGGCCTGGGCACAAGTGCGGGCTAGGCTTAAGGCCTGGGCACAAGTGCGAGCTAGGCTTAAGGCCTGGGCACAAGTGCGGGCTAGGCTTAAGGCCTGGGCACAAGTGCAGTGCTGGCTAGGATCAAGGCAGGGGGCACAAGTGCTGGCTAGGCTTAAGGCATGGGCACAAGTGCCAGCTAGGCTAGGCTTAAGGCCTGGGCACAAGTGCGGGCTAGCCTTAAGGCCTGGGCACAAGTGCAGGCTAGGCTTAAGGCCTGGGCACAAGTGTGGGCTAGGCTTAAGGCATGGGCACAAGTGCCAGCTAGGCTAGGCTTAAGGCCTGGGCACAAGTGCGGGCTAGGCTTAAGGCCTGGGCACAAGTGCAGGCTAGGCTTAAGGCCTGGGCACAAGTGTGGGCTAGGCTTAAGGCCTGGGCACAAGTGCGGCTAGGCTTAAGGCCGGGGCACAAGTGCGGGCTAGGCTTAAGGCCGGGGCACAAGTGCGGGCTAGGCTTAAGGTCGGGGCACAAGTGCGGGCTAGGCTTAAGGCCTGGGCACAAGTGCAGTGCTGGCTAGGATCAGGGCAGGGGGCACAAGTGCTGGCTAGGCTTAAGGCATGGGCACAAGTGCCAGCTAGGCTAGGCTTAAGCCTGGGCACAAGTGTGGGCTAGGCTTAAGGCCTGGGCACAAGTGCGGGCTAGGCTTAAGGCCTGGGCACAAGTGCGAGCTAGGCTTAAGGCTTAAGGCCTGGGCACAAGTGCGGGCTAGGCTTAAGGCCTGGGCACAAGTGCAGTGCTGGCTAGGATCAAGGCAGGGGGCACAAGTGCTGGCTAGGCTTAAGGCATGGGCACAAGTGCCAGCTAGGCTAGGCTTAAGCCTGGGCACAAGTGCCAGCTAGGCTAGGCTTAAGCCTGGGCACAAGTGCGGGCTAGGCTTAAGGCCTGGGCACAAGTGCGGGCTAGGCTAAAGGCCTGGGCAAAAGTGCGGGCTAGGCTTAAGGCCTGGGCACAAGTGCGGGCTAGGCTTAAGGCCTGGGCACAAGTGCGGGCTAGGCTTAAGGCCTGGGCACAAGTGCGGGCTAGGCTTAAGGCCGGGGTACAAGTGCGGGCTAGGCTTAAGGCCTGGGCACAAGTGCGGGCTAGGCTTAAGGCCTGGGCACAAGTGCGGGCTAGGCTTAAGGCCGGGGTACAAGTGCGGGCTAGGCTTAAGGCCTGGGCACAAGTGCGTGCTAGGCTTAAGGCCGGGGCACAAGTGCGGGCTAGGCTTAAGGCCGGGGCACAACTGCGGGCTAGGCTTAAGGCCGGGGCACAAGTGCGGGCTAGGCTTAAGGTCGGGGCACAAGTGCGGGCTAGGCTTAAGGCCTGGGCACACGTGCAGTGCTGGCTAGGATCAGGGCAGGGGGCACAAGTGCTGGCTAGGCTTAAGGCATGGGCACAAGTGCCAGCTAGGCTAGGCTTAAGCCTGGGCACAAGTGTGGGCTAGGCTTAAGGCCTGGGCACAAGTGCGGGCTAGGCTTAAGGCCTGGGCACAAGTGCGAGCTAGGCTTAAGGCCTGGGCACAAGTGCGGGCTAGGCTTAAGGCCTGGGCACAAGTGCAGTGCTGGCTAGGATCAAGGCAGGGGGCACAAGTGCTGGCTAGGCTTAAGGCATGGGCACAAGTGCCAGCTAGGCTAGGCTTAAGCCTGGGCACAAGTGCCAGCTAGGCTAGGCTTAAGCCTGGGCACAAGTGCGGGCTAGGCTTAAGGCCTGGGCACAAGTGCGGGCTAGGCTAAAGGCCTGGGCAAAAGTGCGGGCTAGGCTTAAGGCCTGGGCACAAGTGCGGGCTAGGCTTAAGGCCTGGGCACAAGTGCGGGCTAGGCTTAAGGCCGGGGCACAAGTGCGGGCTAGGCTTAAGGCCGGGGCACAAGTGCGGGCTAGGCTTAAGGCCGGGGCACAAGTGCGGGCTAGGCTTAAGGCCGGGGCACAAGTGCGGGCTAGGCTTAAGGCCTGGGCACAAGTGCGGGCTAGGCTTAAGGCCGGGGCACAAGTGCGGGCTAGGCTTAAGGCCGGTGCACAAGTGCGGGCTAGGCTTAAGGCCGGGGCACAAGTGCGGGCTAGGCTTAAGGCCGGAGCACAAGTGCAGTGCTTGCTAGGATCAAGGCAGGGGGCACAAGTGCTGGCTAGGCTTAAGGCATGGGCACAAGTGCCAGCTAGGCTAGGCTTAAGGCCTGGGCACAAGTGCGGGCTAGGCTTAAGGCCTGGGCACAAGTGTGGGCTAGGCTTAAGGCATGGGCACAAGTGCCAGATAGGCTAGGCTTAAGGCCTGGGCACAAGTGCGGGCTAGGCTTAAGGCCTGGGCACAAGTGCAGGCTAGGCTTAAGGCCTGGGCACAAGTGTGGGCTAGGCTTAAGGCCTGGGCACAAGTGCGGCTAGGCTTAAGGCCGGGGCACAAGTGCGGGCTAGGCTTAAGGCCGGGGCACAAGTGCGGGCTAGGCTTAAGGTCGGGGCACAAGTGCGGGCTAGGCTTAAGGCCTGGGCACAAGTGCAGTGCTGGCTAGGATCAGGGCAGGGGGCACAAGTGCTGGCTAGGCTTAAGGCATGGGCACAAGTGCCAGCTAGGCTAGGCTTAAGCCTGGGCACAAGTGTGGGCTAGGCTTAAGGCCTGGGCACAAGTGCGGGCTAGGCTTAAGGCCTGGGCACAAGTGCGAGCTAGGCTTAAGGCCTGGGCACAAGTGCAGGCTAGGCTTAAGGCCTGGGCACAAGTGCAGTGCTGGCTAGGATCAAGGCAGGGGGCACAAGTGCTGGCTAGGCTTAAGGCATGGGCACAAGTGCCAGCTAGGCTAGGCTTAAGCCTGGGCACAAGTGCCAGCTAGGCTAGGCTTAAGCCTGGGCACAAGTGCGGGCTAGGCTTAAGGCCTGGGCACAAGTGCGGGCTAGGCTAAAGGCCTGGGCAAAAGTGCGGGCTAGGCTTAAGGCCTGGGCACAAGTGCGGGCTAGGCTTAAGGCCTGGGCACAAGTGCGGGCTAGGCTTAAGGCCGGGGCACAAGTGCGGGCTAGGCTTAAGGCCGGGGCACAAGTGCGGGCTAGGCTTAAGGCCGGGGCACAAGTGCGGGCTAGGCTTAAGGCCGGGGCACAAGTGCGGACTAGGCTTAAGGCCTGGGCACAAGTGCGGGCTAGGCTTAAGGCCTGGGCACAAGTGCGGGCTAGGCTTAAGGCCTGGGCACAAGTGCGGGCTAGGCTTAAGGCCTGGGCACAAGTGTGGGCTAGGCTTAAGGCCTGGGCACAAGTGCGGCTAGGCTTAAGGCCGGGGCACAAGTGCGGGCTAGGCTTAAGGCCGGGGCACAAGTGCGGGCTAGGCTTAAGGTCGGGGCACAAGTGCGGGCTAGGCTTAAGGCCTGGGCACAAGTGCAGTGCTGGCTAGGATCAGGGCAGGGGGCACAAGTGCTGGCTAGGCTTAAGGCATGGGCACAAGTGCCAGCTAGGCTAGGCTTAAGCCTGGGCACAAGTGTGGGCTAGGCTTAAGGCCTGGGCACAAGTGCGGGCTAGGCTTAAGGCCTGGGCACAAGTGCGAGCTAGGCTTAAGGCCTGGGCACAAGTGCGGGCTAGGCTTAAGGCCTGGGCACAAGTGTGGGCTAGGCTTAAGGCCTGGGCACAAGTGCGGGCTAGGCTTAAGGCCGGGGCACAAGTGCGGGCTAGGCTTAAGGCCGGGGCTCAAGTGCGGGCTAGGCTTAAGACCGGGGCACAAGTGCGGGCTAGGCTAAAGGCCTGGGCACAAGTGTGGGCTAGGCTTAAGGCCTGGGCACAAGTGCGGGCTAGGCTTAAAGCCTGGGCTCAAGTGCGGGCTAGGCTTAAGGCCTGGGCACAAGTGCGGCTAGGCTTAAGGCCTGGGCACAAGTGCGGGCTAGGCTTAAGGCCTGGGCACAAGTGCGAGCTAGGCTTAAGGCCTGGGCACAAGTGCGGGCTAGGCTTAAGGCCGGGGCACAAGTGCGGGCTAGGCTTAAGGCCGGTGCACAAGTGCGGGCTAGGCTTAAGGCTGGGGCACAAGTGCGGGCTAGGCTTAAGGCCGGAGCACAAGTGCAGTGCTTGCTAGGATCAAGGCATGGGGCACAAGTGCTGGCTAGGCTTAAGGCATGGGCAAAAGTGCCAGCTAGGCTAAGCATAAGGCCTGGGCACAAGTGCGGGCTAGGCTTAAGGCCTGGGCACAAGTGCGGGCTAGGCTTAAGGCCGGGGCACAAGTGCGGGCTAGGCTTAAGGCCGGGGCTCAAGTGCGGGCTAGGCTTAAGACCGGGGCACAAGTGCGGGCTAGGCTAAAGGCCTGGGCACAAGTGTGGGCTAGGCTTAAGGCCTGGGCACAAGTGCGGGCTAGGCTTAAAGCCTGGGCTCAAGTGCGGGCTAGGCTTAAGGCCTGGGCACAAGTGCGGCTAGGCTTAAGGCCTGGGCACAAGTGCGGGCTAGACTTAAGGCCTGGGCACAAGTGCGAGCTAGGCTTAAGGCCTGGGCACAAGTGCGGGCTAGGCTTAAGGCCTGGGCACAAGTGCAGTGCTGGCTAGGATCAAGGCAGGGGGCACAAGTGCTGGCTAGGCTTAAGGCATGGGCACAAGTGCCAGCTAGGCTAGGCTTAAGGCCTGGGCACAAGTGCGGGCTAGCCTTAAGGCCTGGGCACAAGTGCAGGCTAGGCTTAAGGCCTGGGCACAAGTGTGGGCTAGGCTTAAGGCATGGGCACAAGTGCCAGCTAGGCTAGGCTTAAGGCCTGGGCACAAGTGCGGGCTAGGCTTAAGGCCTGGGCACAAGTGCAGGCTAGGCTTAAGGCCTGGGCACAAGTGTGGGCTAGGCTTAAGGCCTGGGCACAAGTGCGGCTAGGCTTAAGGCCGGGGCACAAGTGCGGGCTAGGCTTAAGGCCGGGGCACAAGTGCGGGCTAGGCTTAAGGTCGGGGCACAAGTGCGGGCTAGGCTTAAGGCCTGGGCACAAGTGCAGTGCTGGCTAGGATCAGGGCAGGGGGCACAAGTGCTGGCTAGGCTTAAGGCATGGGCACAAGTGCCAGCTAGGCTAGGCTTAAGCCTGGGCACAAGTGTGGGCTAGGCTTAAGGCCTGGGCACAAGTGCGGGCTAGGCTTAAGGCCTGGGCACAAGTGCAGTGCTGGCTAGGATCAAGGCAGGGGGCACAAGTGCTGGCTAGGCTTAAGGCATGGGCACAAGTGCCAGCTAGGCTAGGCTTAAGGCCTGGGCACAAGTGCGGGCTAGCCTTAAGGCCTGGGCACAAGTGCAGGCTAGGCTTAAGGCCTGGGCACAAGTGTGGGCTAGGCTTAAGGCATGGGCACAAGTGCCAGCTAGGCTAGGCTTAAGGCCTGGGCACAAGTGCGGGCTAGGCTTAAGGCCTGGGCACAAGTGCAGGCTAGGCTTAAGGCCTGGGCACAAGTGTGGGCTAGGCTTAAGGCCTGGGCACAAGTGCGGCTAGGCTTAAGGCCGGGGCACAAGTGCGGGCTAGGCTTAAGGCCGGGGCACAAGTGCGGGCTAGGCTTAAGGTCGGGGCACAAGTGCGGGCTAGGCTTAAGGCCTGGGCACAAGTGCAGTGCTGGCTAGGATCAGGGCAGGGGGCACAAGTGCTGGCTAGGCTTAAGGCATGGGCACAAGTGCCAGCTAGGCTAGGCTTAAGCCTGGGCACAAGTGTGGGCTAGGCTTAAGGCCTGGGCACAAGTGCGGGCTAGGCTTAAGGCCTGGGCACAAGTGCGAGCTAGGCTTAAGGCTTAAGGCCTGGGCACAAGTGCGGGCTAGGCTTAAGGCCTGGGCACAAGTGCAGTGCTGGCTAGGATCAAGGCAGGGGGCACAAGTGCTGGCTAGGCTTAAGGCATGGGCACAAGTGCCAGCTAGGCTAGGCTTAAGCCTGGGCACAAGTGCCAGCTAGGCTAGGCTTAAGCCTGGGCACAAGTGCGGGCTAGGCTTAAGGCCTGGGCACAAGTGCGGGCTAGGCTAAAGGCCTGGGCAAAAGTGCGGGCTAGGCTTAAGGCCTGGGCACAAGTGCGGGCTAGGCTTAAGGCCTGGGCACAAGTGCGGGCTAGGCTTAAGGCCTGGGCACAAGTGCGGGCTAGGCTTAAGGCCGGGGTACAAGTGCGGGCTAGGCTTAAGGCCTGGGCACAAGTGCGGGCTAGGCTTAAGGCCTGGGCACAAGTGCGGGCTAGGCTTAAGGCCGGGGTACAAGTGCGGGCTAGGCTTAAGGCCTGGGCACAAGTGCGTGCTAGGCTTAAGGCCGGGGCACAAGTGCGGGCTAGGCTTAAGGCCGGGGCACAACTGCGGGCTAGGCTTAAGGCCGGGGCACAAGTGCGGGCTAGGCTTAAGGTCGGGGCACAAGTGCGGGCTAGGCTTAAGGCCTGGGCACACGTGCAGTGCTGGCTAGGATCAGGGCAGGGGGCACAAGTGCTGGCTAGGCTTAAGGCATGGGCACAAGTGCCAGCTAGGCTAGGCTTAAGCCTGGGCACAAGTGTGGGCTAGGCTTAAGGCCTGGGCACAAGTGCGGGCTAGGCTTAAGGCCTGGGCACAAGTGCGAGCTAGGCTTAAGGCCTGGGCACAAGTGCGGGCTAGGCTTAAGGCCTGGGCACAAGTGCAGTGCTGGCTAGGATCAAGGCAGGGGGCACAAGTGCTGGCTAGGCTTAAGGCATGGGCACAAGTGCCAGCTAGGCTAGGCTTAAGCCTGGGCACAAGTGCCAGCTAGGCTAGGCTTAAGCCTGGGCACAAGTGCGGGCTAGGCTTAAGGCCTGGGCACAAGTGCGGGCTAGGCTAAAGGCCTGGGCAAAAGTGCGGGCTAGGCTTAAGGCCTGGGCACAAGTGCGGGCTAGGCTTAAGGCCTGGGCACAAGTGCGGGCTAGGCTTAAGGCCGGGGCACAAGTGCGGGCTAGGCTTAAGGCCGGGGCACAAGTGCGGGCTAGGCTTAAGGCCGGGGCACAAGTGCGGGCTAGGCTTAAGGCCGGGGCACAAGTGCGGGCTAGGCTTAAGGCCTGGGCACAAGTGCGGGCTAGGCTTAAGGCCGGGGCACAAGTGCGGGCTAGGCTTAAGGCCGGTGCACAAGTGCGGGCTAGGCTTAAGGCCGGGGCACAAGTGCGGGCTAGGCTTAAGGCCGGAGCACAAGTGCAGTGCTTGCTAGGATCAAGGCAGGGGGCACAAGTGCTGGCTAGGCTTAAGGCATGGGCACAAGTGCCAGCTAGGCTAGGCTTAAGGCCTGGGCACAAGTGCGGGCTAGGCTTAAGGCCTGGGCACAAGTGTGGGCTAGGCTTAAGGCATGGGCACAAGTGCCAGATAGGCTAGGCTTAAGGCCTGGGCACAAGTGCGGGCTAGGCTTAAGGCCTGGGCACAAGTGCAGGCTAGGCTTAAGGCCTGGGCACAAGTGTGGGCTAGGCTTAAGGCCTGGGCACAAGTGCGGCTAGGCTTAAGGCCGGGGCACAAGTGCGGGCTAGGCTTAAGGCCGGGGCACAAGTGCGGGCTAGGCTTAAGGTCGGGGCACAAGTGCGGGCTAGGCTTAAGGCCTGGGCACAAGTGCAGTGCTGGCTAGGATCAGGGCAGGGGGCACAAGTGCTGGCTAGGCTTAAGGCATGGGCACAAGTGCCAGCTAGGCTAGGCTTAAGCCTGGGCACAAGTGTGGGCTAGGCTTAAGGCCTGGGCACAAGTGCGGGCTAGGCTTAAGGCCTGGGCACAAGTGCGAGCTAGGCTTAAGGCCTGGGCACAAGTGCAGGCTAGGCTTAAGGCCTGGGCACAAGTGCAGTGCTGGCTAGGATCAAGGCAGGGGGCACAAGTGCTGGCTAGGCTTAAGGCATGGGCACAAGTGCCAGCTAGGCTAGGCTTAAGCCTGGGCACAAGTGCCAGCTAGGCTAGGCTTAAGCCTGGGCACAAGTGCGGGCTAGGCTTAAGGCCTGGGCACAAGTGCGGGCTAGGCTAAAGGCCTGGGCAAAAGTGCGGGCTAGGCTTAAGGCCTGGGCACAAGTGCGGGCTAGGCTTAAGGCCTGGGCACAAGTGCGGGCTAGGCTTAAGGCCGGGGCACAAGTGCGGGCTAGGCTTAAGGCCGGGGCACAAGTGCGGGCTAGGCTTAAGGCCGGGGCACAAGTGCGGGCTAGGCTTAAGGCCGGGGCACAAGTGCGGACTAGGCTTAAGGCCTGGGCACAAGTGCGGGCTAGGCTTAAGGCCTGGGCACAAGTGCGGGCTAGGCTTAAGGCCTGGGCACAAGTGCGGGCTAGGCTTAAGGCCTGGGCACAAGTGTGGGCTAGGCTTAAGGCCTGGGCACAAGTGCGGCTAGGCTTAAGGCCGGGGCACAAGTGCGGGCTAGGCTTAAGGCCGGGGCACAAGTGCGGGCTAGGCTTAAGGTCGGGGCACAAGTGCGGGCTAGGCTTAAGGCCTGGGCACAAGTGCAGTGCTGGCTAGGATCAGGGCAGGGGGCACAAGTGCTGGCTAGGCTTAAGGCATGGGCACAAGTGCCAGCTAGGCTAGGCTTAAGCCTGGGCACAAGTGTGGGCTAGGCTTAAGGCCTGGGCACAAGTGCGGGCTAGGCTTAAGGCCTGGGCACAAGTGCGAGCTAGGCTTAAGGCCTGGGCACAAGTGCGGGCTAGGCTTAAGGCCTGGGCACAAGTGTGGGCTAGGCTTAAGGCCTGGGCACAAGTGCGGGCTAGGCTTAAGGCCGGGGCACAAGTGCGGGCTAGGCTTAAGGCCGGGGCTCAAGTGCGGGCTAGGCTTAAGACCGGGGCACAAGTGCGGGCTAGGCTAAAGGCCTGGGCACAAGTGTGGGCTAGGCTTAAGGCCTGGGCACAAGTGCGGGCTAGGCTTAAAGCCTGGGCTCAAGTGCGGGCTAGGCTTAAGGCCTGGGCACAAGTGCGGCTAGGCTTAAGGCCTGGGCACAAGTGCGGGCTAGGCTTAAGGCCTGGGCACAAGTGCGAGCTAGGCTTAAGGCCTGGGCACAAGTGCGGGCTAGGCTTAAGGCCGGGGCACAAGTGCGGGCTAGGCTTAAGGCCGGTGCACAAGTGCGGGCTAGGCTTAAGGCTGGGGCACAAGTGCGGGCTAGGCTTAAGGCCGGAGCACAAGTGCAGTGCTTGCTAGGATCAAGGCATGGGGCACAAGTGCTGGCTAGGCTTAAGGCATGGGCAAAAGTGCCAGCTAGGCTAAGCATAAGGCCTGGGCACAAGTGCGGGCTAGGCTTAAGGCCTGGGCACAAGTGCGGGCTAGGCTTAAGGCCGGGGCACAAGTGCGGGCTAGGCTTAAGGCCGGGGCTCAAGTGCGGGCTAGGCTTAAGACCGGGGCACAAGTGCGGGCTAGGCTAAAGGCCTGGGCACAAGTGTGGGCTAGGCTTAAGGCCTGGGCACAAGTGCGGGCTAGGCTTAAAGCCTGGGCTCAAGTGCGGGCTAGGCTTAAGGCCTGGGCACAAGTGCGGCTAGGCTTAAGGCCTGGGCACAAGTGCGGGCTAGACTTAAGGCCTGGGCACAAGTGCGAGCTAGGCTTAAGGCCTGGGCACAAGTGCGGGCTAGGCTTAAGGCCTGGGCACAAGTGCAGTGCTGGCTAGGATCAAGGCAGGGGGCACAAGTGCTGGCTAGGCTTAAGGCATGGGCACAAGTGCCAGCTAGGCTAGGCTTAAGGCCTGGGCACAAGTGCGGGCTAGCCTTAAGGCCTGGGCACAAGTGCAGGCTAGGCTTAAGGCCTGGGCACAAGTGTGGGCTAGGCTTAAGGCATGGGCACAAGTGCCAGCTAGGCTAGGCTTAAGGCCTGGGCACAAGTGCGGGCTAGGCTTAAGGCCTGGGCACAAGTGCAGGCTAGGCTTAAGGCCTGGGCACAAGTGTGGGCTAGGCTTAAGGCCTGGGCACAAGTGCGGCTAGGCTTAAGGCCGGGGCACAAGTGCGGGCTAGGCTTAAGGCCGGGGCACAAGTGCGGGCTAGGCTTAAGGTCGGGGCACAAGTGCGGGCTAGGCTTAAGGCCTGGGCACAAGTGCAGTGCTGGCTAGGATCAGGGCAGGGGGCACAAGTGCTGGCTAGGCTTAAGGCATGGGCACAAGTGCCAGCTAGGCTAGGCTTAAGCCTGGGCACAAGTGTGGGCTAGGCTTAAGGCCTGGGCACAAGTGCGGGCTAGGCTTAAGGCCTGGGCACAAGTGCGAGCTAGGCTTAAGGCTTAAGGCCTGGGCACAAGTGCGGGCTAGGCTTAAGGCCTGGGCACAAGTGCAGTGCTGGCTAGGATCAAGGCAGGGGGCACAAGTGCTGGCTAGGCTTAAGGCATGGGCACAAGTGCCAGCTAGGCTAGGCTTAAGCCTGGGCACAAGTGCCAGCTAGGCTAGGCTTAAGCCTGGGCACAAGTGCGGGCTAGGCTTAAGGCCTGGGCACAAGTGCGGGCTAGGCTAAAGGCCTGGGCAAAAGTGCGGGCTAGGCTTAAGGCCTGGGCACAAGTGCGGGCTAGGCTTAAGGCCTGGGCACAAGTGCGGGCTAGGCTTAAGGCCTGGGCACAAGTGCAGGCTAGGCTTAAGGCCGGGGTACAAGTGCGGGCTAGGCTTAAGGCCTGGGCACAAGTGCGGGCTAGGCTTAAGGCCTGGGCACAAGTGCGGGCTAGGCTTAAGGCCGGGGTACAAGTGCGGGCTAGGCTTAAGGCCTGGGCACAAGTGCGTGCTAGGCTTAAGGCCGGGGCACAAGTGCGGGCTAGGCTTAAGGCCGGGGCACAACTGCGGGCTAGGCTTAAGGCCGGGGCACAAGTGCGGGCTAGGCTTAAGGTCGGGGCACAAGTGCGGGCTAGGCTTAAGGCCTGGGCACACGTGCAGTGCTGGCTAGGATCAGGGCAGGGGGCACAAGTGCTGGCTAGGCTTAAGGCATGGGCACAAGTGCCAGCTAGGCTAGGCTTAAGCCTGGGCACAAGTGTGGGCTAGGCTTAAGGCCTGGGCACAAGTGCGGGCTAGGCTTAAGGCCTGGGCACAAGTGCGAGCTAGGCTTAAGGCCTGGGCACAAGTGCGGGCTAGGCTTAAGGCCTGGGCACAAGTGCAGTGCTGGCTAGGATCAAGGCAGGGGGCACAAGTGCTGGCTAGGCTTAAGGCATGGGCACAAGTGCCAGCTAGGCTAGGCTTAAGGCCTGGGCACAAGTGCGGGCTAGCCTTAAGGCCTGGGCACAAGTGCAGGCTAGGCTTAAGGCCTGGGCACAAGTGTGGGCTAGGCTTAAGGCATGGGCACAAGTGCCAGCTAGGCTAGGCTTAAGGCCTGGGCACAAGTGCGGGCTAGGCTTAAGGCCTGGGCACAAGTGCAGGCTAGGCTTAAGGCCTGGGCACAAGTGTGGGCTAGGCTTAAGGCCTGGGCACAAGTGCGGCTAGGCTTAAGGCCGGGGCACAAGTGCGGGCTAGGCTTAAGGCCGGGGCACAAGTGCGGGCTAGGCTTAAGGTCGGGGCACAAGTGCGGGCTAGGCTTAAGGCCTGGGCACAAGTGCAGTGCTGGCTAGGATCAGGGCAGGGGGCACAAGTGCTGGCTAGGCTTAAGGCATGGGCACAAGTGCCAGCTAGGCTAGGCTTAAGCCTGGGCACAAGTGTGGGCTAGGCTTAAGGCCTGGGCACAAGTGCGGGCTAGGCTTAAGGCCTGGGCACAAGTGCGAGCTAGGCTTAAGGCTTAAGGCCTGGGCACAAGTGCGGGCTAGGCTTAAGGCCTGGGCACAAGTGCAGTGCTGGCTAGGATCAAGGCAGGGGGCACAAGTGCTGGCTAGGCTTAAGGCATGGGCACAAGTGCCAGCTAGGCTAGGCTTAAGCCTGGGCACAAGTGCCAGCTAGGCTAGGCTTAAGCCTGGGCACAAGTGCGGGCTAGGCTTAAGGCCTGGGCACAAGTGCGGGCTAGGCTTAAGGCATGGGCACAAGTGCCAGCTAGGCTAGGCTTAAGCCTGGGCACAAGTGTGGGCTAGGCTTAAGGCCTGGGCACAAGTGCGGGCTAGGCTTAAGGCCTGGGCACAAGTGCGAGCTAGGCTTAAGGCCTGGGCACAAGTGCGGGCTAGGCTTAAGGCCTGGGCACAAGTGCAGTGCTGGCTAGGATCAGGGCAGGGGGCACAAGTGCTGGCTAGGCTTAAGGCATGGGCACAAGTGCCAGCTAGGCTAGGCTTAAGCCTGGGCACAAGTGTGGGCTAGGCTTAAGGCCTGGGCACAAGTGCGGGCTAGGCTTAAGGCCTGGGCACAAGTGCGAGCTAGGCTTAAGGCCTGGGCACAAGTGCGGGCTAGGCTTAAGGCCTGGGCACAAGTGCAGTGCTGGCTAGGATCAAGGCAGGGGGCACAAGTGCTGGCTAGGCTTAAGGCATGGGCACAAGTGCCAGCTAGGCTAGGCTTAAGCCTGGGCACAAGTGCCAGCTAGGCTAGGCTTAAGCCTGGGCACAAGTGCGGGCTAGGCTTAAGGCCTGGGCACAAGTGCGGGCTAGGCTAAAGGCCTGGGCAAAAGTGCGGGCTAGGCTTAAGGCCTGGGCACAAGTGCGGGCTAGGCTTAAGGCCTGGGCACAAGTGCGGGCTAGGCTTAAGGCCGGGGCACAAGTGCGGGCTAGGCTTAAGGCCGGGGCACAAGTGCGGGCTAGGCTTAAGGCCGGGGCACAAGTGCGGGCTAGGCTTAAGGCTGGGGCACAAGTGCGGGCTAGGCTTAAGGCCTGGGCACAAGTGCGGGCTAGGCTTAAGGCCGGGGCACAAGTGCGGGCTAGGCTTAAGGCCGGTGCACAAGTGCGGGCTAGGCTTAAGGCCGGGGCACAAGTGCGGGCTAGGCTTAAGGCCGGAGCACAAGTGCAGTGCTTGCTAGGATCAAGGCAGGGGGCACAAGTGCTGGCTAGGCTTAAGGCATGGGCACAAGTGCCAGCTAGGCTAGGCTTAAGGCCTGGGCACAAGTGCGGGCTAGGCTTAAGGCCTGGGCACAAGTGTGGGCTAGGCTTAAGGCATGGGCACAAGTGCCAGATAGGCTAGGCTTAAGGCCTGGGCACAAGTGCGGGCTAGGCTTAAGGCCTGGGCACAAGTGCAGGCTAGGCTTAAGGCCTGGGCACAAGTGTGGGCTAGGCTTAAGGCCTGGGCACAAGTGCGGCTAGGCTTAAGGCCGGGGCACAAGTGCGGGCTAGGCTTAAGGCCGGGGCACAAGTGCGGGCTAGGCTTAAGGTCGGGGCACAAGTGCGGGCTAGGCTTAAGGCCTGGGCACAAGTGCAGTGCTGGCTAGGATCAGGGCAGGGGGCACAAGTGCTGGCTAGGCTTAAGGCATGGGCACAAGTGCCAGCTAGGCTAGGCTTAAGCCTGGGCACAAGTGTGGGCTAGGCTTAAGGCCTGGGCACAAGTGCGGGCTAGGCTTAAGGCCTGGGCACAAGTGCGAGCTAGGCTTAAGGCCTGGGCACAAGTGCGGGCTAGGCTTAAGGCCTGGGCACAAGTGCAGTGCTGGCTAGGATCAAGGCAGGGGGCACAAGTGCTGGCTAGGCTTAAGGCATGGGCACAAGTGCCAGCTAGGCTAGGCTTAAGCCTGGGCACAAGTGCCAGCTAGGCTAGGCTTAAGCCTGGGCACAAGTGCGGGCTAGGCTTAAGGCCTGGGCACAAGTGCGGGCTAGGCTAAAGGCCTGGGCAAAAGTGCGGGCTAGGCTTAAGGCCTGGGCACAAGTGCGGGCTAGGCTTAAGGCCTGGGCACAAGTGCGGGCTAGGCTTAAGGCCGGGGCACAAGTGCGGGCTAGGCTTAAGGCCGGGGCACAAGTGCGGGCTAGGCTTAAGGCCGGGGCACAAGTGCGGGCTAGGCTTAAGGCCGGGGCACAAGTGCGGACTAGGCTTAAGGCCTGGGCACAAGTGCGGGCTAGGCTTAAGGCCTGGGCACAAGTGCGGGCTAGGCTTAAGGCCTGGGCACAAGTGCGGGCTAGGCTTAAGGCCTGGGCACAAGTGTGGGCTAGGCTTAAGGCCTGGGCACAAGTGCGGCTAGGCTTAAGGCCGGGGCACAAGTGCGGGCTAGGCTTAAGGCCGGGGCACAAGTGCGGGCTAGGCTTAAGGTCGGGGCACAAGTGCGGGCTAGGCTTAAGGCCTGGGCACAAGTGCAGTGCTGGCTAGGATCAGGGCAGGGGGCACAAGTGCTGGCTAGGCTTAAGGCATGGGCACAAGTGCCAGCTAGGCTAGGCTTAAGCCTGGGCACAAGTGTGGGCTAGGCTTAAGGCCTGGGCACAAGTGCGGGCTAGGCTTAAGGCCTGGGCACAAGTGCGAGCTAGGCTTAAGGCCTGGGCACAAGTGCGGGCTAGGCTTAAGGCCTGGGCACAAGTGCAGTGCTGGCTAGGATCAAGGCAGGGGGCACAAGTGCTGGCTAGGCTTAAGGCATGGGCACAAGTGCCAGCTAGGCTAGGCTTAAGCCTGGGCACAAGTGCCAGCTAGGCTAGGCTTAAGCCTGGGCACAAGTGCGGGCTAGGCTTAAGGCCTGGGCACAAGTGCGGGCTAGGCTAAAGGCCTGGGCAAAAGTGCGGGCTAGGCTTAAGGCCTGGGCACAAGTGCGGGCTAGGCTTAAGGCCTGGGCACAAGTGCGGGCTAGGCTTAAGGCCGGGGCACAAGTGCGGGCTAGGCTTAAGGCCGGGGCACAAGTGCGGGCTAGGCTTAAGGCCGGGGCACAAGTGCGGGCTAGGCTTAAGGCCGGGGCACAAGTGCGGACTAGGCTTAAGGCCTGGGCACAAGTGCGGGCTAGGCTTAAGGCCTGGGCACAAGTGCGGGCTAGGCTTAAGGCCGGGGTACAAGTGCGGGCTAGGCTTAAGGCCTGGGCACAAGTGCGTGCTAGGCTTAAGGCCGGGGCACAAGTGCGGGCTAGGCTTAAGGCCGGGGCACAAGTGCGGGCTAGGCTTAAGGCCGGGGCACAAGTGCGGGCTAGGCTTAAGGCCGGTGCACAAGTGCGGGCTAGGCTTAAGGCTGGGGCACAAGTGCGGGCTAGGCTTAAGGCCGGAGCACAAGTGCAGTGCTTGCTAGGATCAAGGCATGGGGCACAAGTGCTGGCTAGGCTTAAGGCATGGGCAAAAGTGCCAGCTAGGCTAAGCATAAGGCCTGGGCACAAGTGCGGGCTAGGCTTAAGGCCTGGGCACAAGTGCGGGCTAGGCTTAAGGCCGGGGCACAAGTGCGGGCTAGGCTTAAGGCCGGGGCTCAAGTGCGGGCTAGGCTTAAGACCGGGGCACAAGTGCGGGCTAGGCTAAAGGCCTGGGCACAAGTGTGGGCTAGGCTTAAGGCCTGGGCACAAGTGCGGGCTAGGCTTAAAGCCTGGGCTCAAGTGCGGGCTAGGCTTAAGGCCTGGGCACAAGTGCGGCTAGGCTTAAGGCCTGGGCACAAGTGCGGGCTAGGCTTAAGGCCTGGGCACAAGTGCGAGCTAGGCTTAAGGCCTGGGCACAAGTGCGGGCTAGGCTTAAGGCCTGGGCACAAGTGCAGTGCGGGCTAGGCTTAAGGCCTGGGCACAAGTGCAGTGCTGGCTAGGATCAAGGCAGGGGGCACAAGTGCTGGCTAGGCTTAAGGCATGGGCACAAGTGCCAGCTAGGCTAGGCTTAAGGCCTGGGCACAAGTGCGGGCTAGCCTTAAGGCCTGGGCACAAGTGCAGGCTAGGCTTAAGGCCTGGGCACAAGTGTGGGCTAGGCTTAAGGCATGGGCACAAGTGCCAGCTAGGCTAGGCTTAAGGCCTGGGCACAAGTGCGGGCTAGGCTTAAGGCCTGGGCACAAGTGCAGGCTAGGCTTAAGGCCTGGGCACAAGTGTGGGCTAGGCTTAAGGCCTGGGCACAAGTGCGGCTAGGCTTAAGGCCGGGGCACAAGTGCGGGCTAGGCTTAAGGCCGGGGCACAAGTGCGGGCTAGGCTTAAGGTCGGGGCACAAGTGCGGGCTAGGCTTAAGGCCTGGGCACAAGTGCAGTGCTGGCTAGGATCAGGACAGGGGGCACAAGTGCTGGCTAGGCTTAAGGCATGGGCACAAGTGCCAGCTAGGCTAGGCTTAAGCCTGGGCACAAGTGTGGGCTAGGCTTAAGGCCTGGGCACAAGTGCGGGCTAGGCTTAAGGCCTGGGCACAAGTGCGAGCTAGGCTTAAGGCTTAAGGCCTGGGCACAAGTGCGGGCTAGGCTTAAGGCCTGGGCACAAGTGCAGTGCTGGCTAGGATCAAGGCAGGGGGCACAAGTGCTGGCTAGGCTTAAGGCATGGGCACAAGTGCCAGCTAGGCTAGGCTTAAGCCTGGGCACAAGTGCCAGCTAGGCTAGGCTTAAGCCTGGGCACAAGTGCGGGCTAGGCTTAAGGCCTGGGCACAAGTGCGGGCTAGGCTAAAGGCCTGGGCAAAAGTGCGGGCTAGGCTTAAGGCCTGGGCACAAGTGCGGGCTAGGCTTAAGGCCTGGGCACAAGTGCGGGCTAGGCTTAAGGCCGGGGCACAAGTGCGGGCTAGGCTTAAGGCCGGGGCACAAGTGCGGGCTAGGCTTAAGGCCGGGGCACAAGTGCGGGCTAGGCTTAAGGCCTGGGCACAAGTGCGGGCTAGGCTTAAGGCCGGGGTACAAGTGCGGGCTAGGCTTAAGGCCTGGGCACAAGTGCGTGCTAGGCTTAAGGCCGGGGCACAAGTGCGGGCTAGGCTTAAGGCCGGGGCACAAGTGCGGGCTAGGCTTAAGGCCGGGGCACAAGTGCGGGCTAGGCTTAAGGTCGGGGCACAAGTGCGGGCTAGGCTTAAGGCCTGGGCACACGTGCAGTGCTGGCTAGGATCAGGGCAGGGGGCACAAGTGCTGGCTAGGCTTAAGGCATGGGCACAAGTGCCAGCTAGGCTAGGCTTAAGCCTGGGCACAAGTGTGGGCTAGGCTTAAGGCCTGGGCACAAGTGCGGGCTAGGCTTAAGGCCTGGGCACAAGTGCGAGCTAGGCTTAAGGCCTGGGCACAAGTGCGGGCTAGGCTTAAGGCCTGGGCACAAGTGCAGTGCTGGCTAGGATCAAGGCAGGGGGCACAAGTGCTGGCTAGGCTTAAGGCATGGGCACAAGTGCTAGCTAGGCTAGGCTTAAGCCTGGTCACAAGTGCCAGCTAGGCTAGGCTTAAGCCTGGGCACAAGTGCGGGCTAGGCTTAAGGCCTGGGCACAAGTGCGGGCTAGGCTAAAGGCCTGGGCAAAAGTGCGGGCTAGGCTTAAGGCCTGGGCACAAGTGCGGCTAGGCTTAAGGCCTGGGCACAAGTGCGGGCTAGGCTTAAGGCCTGGGCACAAGTGCGAGCTAGGCTTAAGGCCTGGGCACAAGTGCGGGCTAGGCTTAAGGCCTGGGCACAAGTGCAGTGCTGGCTAGGATCAAGGCAGGGGGCACAAGTGCTGGCTAGGCTTAAGGCATGGGCACAAGTGCCAGCTAGGCTAGGCTTAAGGCCTGGGCACAAGTGCGGGCTAGCCTTAAGGCCTGGGCACAAGTGCAGGCTAGGCTTAAGGCCTGGGCACAAGTGTGGGCTAGGCTTAAGGCATGGGCACAAGTGCCAGCTAGGCTAGGCTTAAGGCCTGGGCACAAGTGCGGGCTAGGCTAAAGGCCTGGGCAAAAGTGCGGGCTAGGCTTAAGGCCTGGGCACAAGTGCGGGCTAGGCTTAAGGCCTGGGCACAAGTGCGGGCTAGGCTTAAGGCCGGGGCACAAGTGCGGGCTAGGCTTAAGGCCGGGGCACAAGTGCGGGCTAGGCTTAAGGCCGGGGCACAAGTGCGGGCTAGGCTTAAGGCCGGGGCACAAGTGCGGACTAGGCTTAAGGCCTGGGCACAAGTGCGGGCTAGGCTTAAGGCCTGGGCACAAGTGCGGGCTAGGCTTAAGGCCTGGGCACAAGTGCGGGCTAGGCTTAAGGCCTGGGCACAAGTGTGGGCTAGGCTTAAGGCCTGGGCACAAGTGCGGCTAGGCTTAAGGCCGGGGCACAAGTGCGGGCTAGGCTTAAGGCCGGGGCACAAGTGCGGGCTAGGCTTAAGGTCGGGGCACAAGTGCGGGCTAGGCTTAAGGCCTGGGCACAAGTGCAGTGCTGGCTAGGATCAGGGCAGGGGGCACAAGTGCTGGCTAGGCTTAAGGCATGGGCACAAGTGCCAGCTAGGCTAGGCTTAAGCCTGGGCACAAGTGTGGGCTAGGCTTAAGGCCTGGGCACAAGTGCGGGCTAGGCTTAAGGCCTGGGCACAAGTGCGAGCTAGGCTTAAGGCCTGGGCACAAGTGCGGGCTAGGCTTAAGGCCTGGGCACAAGTGCAGTGCTGGCTAGGATCAAGGCAGGGGGCACAAGTGCTGGCTAGGCTTAAGGCATGGGCACAAGTGCCAGCTAGGCTAGGCTTAAGCCTGGGCACAAGTGCCAGCTAGGCTAGGCTTAAGCCTGGGCACAAGTGCGGGCTAGGCTTAAGGCCTGGGCACAAGTGCGGGCTAGGCTAAAGGCCTGGGCAAAAGTGCGGGCTAGGCTTAAGGCCTGGGCACAAGTGCGGGCTAGGCTTAAGGCCTGGGCACAAGTGCGGGCTAGGCTTAAGGCCGGGGCACAAGTGCGGGCTAGGCTTAAGGCCGGGGCACAAGTGCGGGCTAGGCTTAAGGCCGGGGCACAAGTGCGGGCTAGGCTTAAGGCCGGGGCACAAGTGCGGACTAGGCTTAAGGCCTGGGCACAAGTGCGGGCTAGGCTTAAGGCCTGGGCACAAGTGCGGGCTAGGCTTAAGGCCGGGGTACAAGTGCGGGCTAGGCTTAAGGCCTGGGCACAAGTGCGTGCTAGGCTTAAGGCCGGGGCACAAGTGCGGGCTAGGCTTAAGGCCGGGGCACAAGTGCGGGCTAGGCTTAAGGCCGGGGCACAAGTGCGGGCTAGGCTTAAGGCCGGTGCACAAGTGCGGGCTAGGCTTAAGGCTGGGGCACAAGTGCGGGCTAGGCTTAAGGCCGGAGCACAAGTGCAGTGCTTGCTAGGATCAAGGCATGGGGCACAAGTGCTGGCTAGGCTTAAGGCATGGGCAAAAGTGCCAGCTAGGCTAAGCATAAGGCCTGGGCACAAGTGCGGGCTAGGCTTAAGGCCTGGGCACAAGTGCGGGCTAGGCTTAAGGCCGGGGCACAAGTGCGGGCTAGGCTTAAGGCCGGGGCTCAAGTGCGGGCTAGGCTTAAGACCGGGGCACAAGTGCGGGCTAGGCTAAAGGCCTGGGCACAAGTGTGGGCTAGGCTTAAGGCCTGGGCACAAGTGCGGGCTAGGCTTAAAGCCTGGGCTCAAGTGCGGGCTAGGCTTAAGGCCTGGGCACAAGTGCGGCTAGGCTTAAGGCCTGGGCACAAGTGCGGGCTAGGCTTAAGGCCTGGGCACAAGTGCGAGCTAGGCTTAAGGCCTGGGCACAAGTGCGGGCTAGGCTTAAGGCCTGGGCACAAGTGCAGTGCTGGCTAGGATCAAGGCAGGGGGCACAAGTGCTGGCTAGGCTTAAGGCATGGGCACAAGTGCCAGCTAGGCTAGGCTTAAGGCCTGGGCACAAGTGCAGTGCTGGCTAGGATCAAGGCAGGGGGCACAAGTGCTGGCTAGGCTTAAGGCATGGGCACAAGTGCCAGCTAGGCTAGGCTTAAGCCTGGGCACAAGTGCCAGCTAGGCTAGGCTTAAGCCTGGGCACAAGTGCGGGCTAGGCTTAAGGCCTGGGCACAAGTGCGGGCTAGGCTAAAGGCCTGGGCAAAAGTGCGGGCTAGGCTTAAGGCCTGGGCACAAGTGCGGGCTAGGCTTAAGGCCTGGGCACAGGTGCGGGCTAGGCTTAAGGCCGGGGCACAAGTGCGGGCTAGGCTTAAGGCCGGGGCACAAGTGCGGGCTAGGCTTAAGGCCGGGGCACAAGTGCGGGCTAGGCTTAAGGCCGGGGCACAAGTGCGGACTAGGCTTAAGGCCTGGGCACAAGTGCGGGCTAGGCTTAAGGCCTGGGCACAAGTGCGGGCTAGGCTTAAGGCCGGGGTACAAGTGCGGGCTAGGCTTAAGGCCTGGGCACAAGTGCGTGCTAGGCTTAAGGCCGGGGCACAAGTGCGGGCTAGGCTTAAGGCCGGGGCACAAGTGCGGGCTAGGCTTAAGGCCGGGGCACAAGTGCGGGCTAGGCTTAAGGCCGGTGCACAAGTGCGGGCTAGGCTTAAGGCTGGGGCACAAGTGCGGGCTAGGCTTAAGGCCGGAGCACAAGTGCAGTGCTTGCTAGGATCAAGGCATGGGGCACAAGTGCTGGCTAGGCTTAAGGCATGGGCAAAAGTGCCAGCTAGGCTAAGCATAAGGCCTGGGCACAAGTGCGGGCTAGGCTTAAGGCCTGGGCACAAGTGCGGGCTAGGCTTAAGGCCGGGGCACAAGTGCGGGCTAGGCTTAAGGCCGGGGCTCAAGTGCGGGCTAGGCTTAAGACCGGGGCACAAGTGCGGGCTAGGCTAAAGGCCTGGGCACAAGTGTGGGCTAGGCTTAAGGCCTGGGCACAAGTGCGGGCTAGGCTTAAAGCCTGGGCTCAAGTGCGGGCTAGGCTTAAGGCCTGGGCACAAGTGCGGCTAGGCTTAAGGCCTGGGCACAAGTGCGGGCTAGGCTTAAGGCCTGGGCACAAGTGCGAGCTAGGCTTAAGGCCTGGGCACAAGTGCGGGCTAGGCTTAAGGCCTGGGCACAAGTGCAGTGCTGGCTAGGATCAAGGCAGGGGGCACAAGTGCTTGCTAGGCTTAAGGCATGGGCACAAGTGCCAGCTAGGCTAGGCTTAAGGCCTGGGCACAAGTGCGGGCTAGCCTTAAGGCCTGGGCACAAGTGCAGGCTAGGCTTAAGGCCTGGGCACAAGTGTGGGCTAGGCTTAAGGCATGGGCACAAGTGCCAGCTAGGCTAGGCTTAAGGCCTGGGCACAAGTGCGGGCTAGGCTTAAGGCCTGGGCACAAGTGCAGGCTAGGCTTAAGGCCTGGGCACAAGTGTGGGCTAGGCTTAAGGCCTGGGCACAAGTGCGGCTAGGCTTAAGGCCGGGGCACAAGTGCGGGCTAGGCTTAAGGCTTAAGGCCTGGGCACAAGTGCGGGCTAGGCTTAAGGCCTGGGCACAAGTGCAGTGCTGGCTAGGATCAAGGCAGGGGGCACAAGTGCTGGCTAGGCTTAAGGCATGGGCACAAGTGCCAGCTAGGCTAGGCTTAAGCCTGGGCACAAGTGCCAGCTAGGCTAGGCTTAAGCCTGGGCACAAGTGCGGGCTAGGCTTAAGGCCTGGGCACAAGTGCGGGCTAGGCTTAAGGCATGGGCACAAGTGCCAGCTAGGCTAGGCTTAAGCCTGGGCACAAGTGTGGGCTAGGCTTAAGGCCTGGGCACAAGTGCGGGCTAGGCTTAAGGCCTGGGCACAAGTGCGAGCTAGGCTTAAGGCCTGGGCACAAGTGCGGGCTAGGCTTAAGGCCTGGGCACAAGTGCAGTGCTGGCTAGGATCAGGGCAGGGGGCACAAGTGCTGGCTAGGCTTAAGGCATGGGCACAAGTGCCAGCTAGGCTAGGCTTAAGCCTGGGCACAAGTGTGGGCTAGGCTTAAGGCCTGGGCACAAGTGCGGGCTAGGCTTAAGGCCTGGGCACAAGTGCGAGCTAGGCTTAAGGCCTGGGCACAAGTGCGGGCTAGGCTTAAGGCCTGGGCACAAGTGCAGTGCTGGCTAGGATCAAGGCAGGGGGCACAAGTGCTGGCTAGGCTTAAGGCATGGGCACAAGTGCCAGCTAGGCTAGGCTTAAGCCTGGGCACAAGTGCCAGCTAGGCTAGGCTTAAGCCTGGGCACAAGTGCGGGCTAGGCTTAAGGCCTGGGCACAAGTGCGGGCTAGGCTAAAGGCCTGGGCAAAAGTGCGGGCTAGGCTTAAGGCCTGGGCACAAGTGCGGGCTAGGCTTAAGGCCTGGGCACAAGTGCGGGCTAGGCTTAAGGCCGGGGCACAAGTGCGGGCTAGGCTTAAGGCCGGGGCACAAGTGCGGGCTAGGCTTAAGGCCGGGGCACAAGTGCGGGCTAGGCTTAAGGCCGGGGCACAAGTGCGGGCTAGGCTTAAGGCCTGGGCACAAGTGCGGGCTAGGCTTAAGGCCGGGGCACAAGTGCGGGCTAGGCTTAAGGCCGGTGCACAAGTGCGGGCTAGGCTTAAGGCCGGGGCACAAGTGCGGGCTAGGCTTAAGGCCGGAGCACAAGTGCAGTGCTTGCTAGGATCAAGGCAGGGGGCACAAGTGCTGGCTAGGCTTAAGGCATGGGCACAAGTGCCAGCTAGGCTAGGCTTAAGGCCTGGGCACAAGTGCGGGCTAGGCTTAAGGCCTGGGCACAAGTGTGGGCTAGGCTTAAGGCATGGGCACAAGTGCCAGATAGGCTAGGCTTAAGGCCTGGGCACAAGTGCGGGCTAGGCTTAAGGCCTGGGCACAAGTGCAGGCTAGGCTTAAGGCCTGGGCACAAGTGTGGGCTAGGCTTAAGGCCTGGGCACAAGTGCGGCTAGGCTTAAGGCCGGGGCACAAGTGCGGGCTAGGCTTAAGGCCGGGGCACAAGTGCGGGCTAGGCTTAAGGTCGGGGCACAAGTGCGGGCTAGGCTTAAGGCCTGGGCACAAGTGCAGTGCTGGCTAGGATCAGGGCAGGGGGCACAAGTGCTGGCTAGGCTTAAGGCATGGGCACAAGTGCCAGCTAGGCTAGGCTTAAGCCTGGGCACAAGTGTGGGCTAGGCTTAAGGCCTGGGCACAAGTGCGGGCTAGGCTTAAGGCCTGGGCACAAGTGCGAGCTAGGCTTAAGGCCTGGGCACAAGTGCGGGCTAGGCTTAAGGCCTGGGCACAAGTGCAGTGCTGGCTAGGATCAAGGCAGGGGGCACAAGTGCTGGCTAGGCTTAAGGCATGGGCACAAGTGCCAGCTAGGCTAGGCTTAAGCCTGGGCACAAGTGCCAGCTAGGCTAGGCTTAAGCCTGGGCACAAGTGCGGGCTAGGCTTAAGGCCTGGGCACAAGTGCGGGCTAGGCTAAAGGCCTGGGCAAAAGTGCGGGCTAGGCTTAAGGCCTGGGCACAAGTGCGGGCTAGGCTTAAGGCCTGGGCACAAGTGCGGGCTAGGCTTAAGGCCGGGGCACAAGTGCGGGCTAGGCTTAAGGCCGGGGCACAAGTGCGGGCTAGGCTTAAGGCCGGGGCACAAGTGCGGGCTAGGCTTAAGGCCGGGGCACAAGTGCGGACTAGGCTTAAGGCCTGGGCACAAGTGCGGGCTAGGCTTAAGGCCTGGGCACAAGTGCGGGCTAGGCTTAAGGCCTGGGCACAAGTGCGGGCTAGGCTTAAGGCCTGGGCACAAGTGTGGGCTAGGCTTAAGGCCTGGGCACAAGTGCGGCTAGGCTTAAGGCCGGGGCACAAGTGCGGGCTAGGCTTAAGGCCGGGGCACAAGTGCGGGCTAGGCTTAAGGTCGGGGCACAAGTGCGGGCTAGGCTTAAGGCCTGGGCACAAGTGCAGTGCTGGCTAGGATCAGGGCAGGGGGCACAAGTGCTGGCTAGGCTTAAGGCATGGGCACAAGTGCCAGCTAGGCTAGGCTTAAGCCTGGGCACAAGTGTGGGCTAGGCTTAAGGCCTGGGCACAAGTGCGGGCTAGGCTTAAGGCCTGGGCACAAGTGCGAGCTAGGCTTAAGGCCTGGGCACAAGTGCGGGCTAGGCTTAAGGCCTGGGCACAAGTGCAGTGCTGGCTAGGATCAAGGCAGGGGGCACAAGTGCTGGCTAGGCTTAAGGCATGGGCACAAGTGCCAGCTAGGCTAGGCTTAAGCCTGGGCACAAGTGCCAGCTAGGCTAGGCTTAAGCCTGGGCACAAGTGCGGGCTAGGCTTAAGGCCTGGGCACAAGTGCGGGCTAGGCTAAAGGCCTGGGCAAAAGTGCGGGCTAGGCTTAAGGCCTGGGCACAAGTGCGGGCTAGGCTTAAGGCCTGGGCACAAGTGCGGGCTAGGCTTAAGGCCGGGGCACAAGTGCGGGCTAGGCTTAAGGCCGGGGCACAAGTGCGGGCTAGGCTTAAGGCCGGGGCACAAGTGCGGGCTAGGCTTAAGGCCGGGGCACAAGTGCGGACTAGGCTTAAGGCCTGGGCACAAGTGCGGGCTAGGCTTAAGGCCTGGGCACAAGTGCGGGCTAGGCTTAAGGCCGGGGTACAAGTGCGGGCTAGGCTTAAGGCCTGGGCACAAGTGCGTGCTAGGCTTAAGGCCGGGGCACAAGTGCGGGCTAGGCTTAAGGCCGGGGCACAAGTGCGGGCTAGGCTTAAGGCCGGGGCACAAGTGCGGGCTAGGCTTAAGGCCGGTGCACAAGTGCGGGCTAGGCTTAAGGCTGGGGCACAAGTGCGGGCTAGGCTTAAGGCCGGAGCACAAGTGCAGTGCTTGCTAGGATCAAGGCATGGGGCACAAGTGCTGGCTAGGCTTAAGGCATGGGCAAAAGTGCCAGCTAGGCTAAGCATAAGGCCTGGGCACAAGTGCGGGCTAGGCTTAAGGCCTGGGCACAAGTGCGGGCTAGGCTTAAGGCCGGGGCACAAGTGCGGGCTAGGCTTAAGGCCGGGGCTCAAGTGCGGGCTAGGCTTAAGACCGGGGCACAAGTGCGGGCTAGGCTAAAGGCCTGGGCACAAGTGTGGGCTAGGCTTAAGGCCTGGGCACAAGTGCGGGCTAGGCTTAAAGCCTGGGCTCAAGTGCGGGCTAGGCTTAAGGCCTGGGCACAAGTGCGGCTAGGCTTAAGGCCTGGGCACAAGTGCGGGCTAGGCTTAAGGCCTGGGCACAAGTGCGAGCTAGGCTTAAGGCCTGGGCACAAGTGCGGGCTAGGCTTAAGGCCTGGGCACAAGTGCAGTGCGGGCTAGGCTTAAGGCCTGGGCACAAGTGCAGTGCTGGCTAGGATCAAGGCAGGGGGCACAAGTGCTGGCTAGGCTTAAGGCATGGGCACAAGTGCCAGCTAGGCTAGGCTTAAGGCCTGGGCACAAGTGCGGGCTAGCCTTAAGGCCTGGGCACAAGTGCAGGCTAGGCTTAAGGCCTGGGCACAAGTGTGGGCTAGGCTTAAGGCATGGGCACAAGTGCCAGCTAGGCTAGGCTTAAGGCCTGGGCACAAGTGCGGGCTAGGCTTAAGGCCTGGGCACAAGTGCAGGCTAGGCTTAAGGCCTGGGCACAAGTGTGGGCTAGGCTTAAGGCCTGGGCACAAGTGCGGCTAGGCTTAAGGCCGGGGCACAAGTGCGGGCTAGGCTTAAGGCCGGGGCACAAGTGCGGGCTAGGCTTAAGGTCGGGGCACAAGTGCGGGCTAGGCTTAAGGCCTGGGCACAAGTGCAGTGCTGGCTAGGATCAGGACAGGGGGCACAAGTGCTGGCTAGGCTTAAGGCATGGGCACAAGTGCCAGCTAGGCTAGGCTTAAGCCTGGGCACAAGTGTGGGCTAGGCTTAAGGCCTGGGCACAAGTGCGGGCTAGGCTTAAGGCCTGGGCACAAGTGCGAGCTAGGCTTAAGGCTTAAGGCCTGGGCACAAGTGCGGGCTAGGCTTAAGGCCTGGGCACAAGTGCAGTGCTGGCTAGGATCAAGGCAGGGGGCACAAGTGCTGGCTAGGCTTAAGGCATGGGCACAAGTGCCAGCTAGGCTAGGCTTAAGCCTGGGCACAAGTGCCAGCTAGGCTAGGCTTAAGCCTGGGCACAAGTGCGGGCTAGGCTTAAGGCCTGGGCACAAGTGCGGGCTAGGCTAAAGGCCTGGGCAAAAGTGCGGGCTAGGCTTAAGGCCTGGGCACAAGTGCGGGCTAGGCTTAAGGCCTGGGCACAAGTGCGGGCTAGGCTTAAGGCCGGGGCACAAGTGCGGGCTAGGCTTAAGGCCGGGGCACAAGTGCGGGCTAGGCTTAAGGCCGGGGCACAAGTGCGGGCTAGGCTTAAGGCCTGGGCACAAGTGCGGGCTAGGCTTAAGGCCGGGGTACAAGTGCGGGCTAGGCTTAAGGCCTGGGCACAAGTGCGTGCTAGGCTTAAGGCCGGGGCACAAGTGCGGGCTAGGCTTAAGGCCGGGGCACAAGTGCGGGCTAGGCTTAAGGCCGGGGCACAAGTGCGGGCTAGGCTTAAGGTCGGGGCACAAGTGCGGGCTAGGCTTAAGGCCTGGGCACACGTGCAGTGCTGGCTAGGATCAGGGCAGGGGGCACAAGTGCTGGCTAGGCTTAAGGCATGGGCACAAGTGCCAGCTAGGCTAGGCTTAAGCCTGGGCACAAGTGCCAGCTAGGCTAGGCTTAAGCCTGGGCACAAGTGCGGGCTAGGCTTAAGGCCTGGGCACAAGTGCGGGCTAGGCTAAAGGCCTGGGCAAAAGTGCGGGCTAGGCTTAAGGCCTGGGCACAAGTGCGGGCTAGGCTTAAGGCCTGGGCACAGGTGCGGGCTAGGCTTAAGGCCGGGGCACAAGTGCGGGCTAGGCTTAAGGCCGGGGCACAAGTGCGGGCTAGGCTTAAGGCCGGGGCACAAGTGCGGGCTAGGCTTAAGGCCGGGGCACAAGTGCGGACTAGGCTTAAGGCCTGGGCACAAGTGCGGGCTAGGCTTAAGGCCTGGGCACAAGTGCGGGCTAGGCTTAAGGCCGGGGTACAAGTGCGGGCTAGGCTTAAGGCCTGGGCACAAGTGCGTGCTAGGCTTAAGGCCGGGGCACAAGTGCGGGCTAGGCTTAAGGCCGGGGCACAAGTGCGGGCTAGGCTTAAGGCCGGGGCACAAGTGCGGGCTAGGCTTAAGGCCGGTGCACAAGTGCGGGCTAGGCTTAAGGCTGGGGCACAAGTGCGGGCTAGGCTTAAGGCCGGAGCACAAGTGCAGTGCTTGCTAGGATCAAGGCATGGGGCACAAGTGCTGGCTAGGCTTAAGGCATGGGCAAAAGTGCCAGCTAGGCTAAGCATAAGGCCTGGGCACAAGTGCGGGCTAGGCTTAAGGCCTGGGCACAAGTGCGGGCTAGGCTTAAGGCCGGGGCACAAGTGCGGGCTAGGCTTAAGGCCGGGGCTCAAGTGCGGGCTAGGCTTAAGACCGGGGCACAAGTGCGGGCTAGGCTAAAGGCCTGGGCACAAGTGTGGGCTAGGCTTAAGGCCTGGGCACAAGTGCGGGCTAGGCTTAAAGCCTGGGCTCAAGTGCGGGCTAGGCTTAAGGCCTGGGCACAAGTGCGGCTAGGCTTAAGGCCTGGGCACAAGTGCGGGCTAGGCTTAAGGCCTGGGCACAAGTGCGAGCTAGGCTTAAGGCCTGGGCACAAGTGCGGGCTAGGCTTAAGGCCTGGGCACAAGTGCAGTGCTGGCTAGGATCAAGGCAGGGGGCACAAGTGCTTGCTAGGCTTAAGGCATGGGCACAAGTGCCAGCTAGGCTAGGCTTAAGGCCTGGGCACAAGTGCGGGCTAGCCTTAAGGCCTGGGCACAAGTGCAGGCTAGGCTTAAGGCCTGGGCACAAGTGTGGGCTAGGCTTAAGGCATGGGCACAAGTGCCAGCTAGGCTAGGCTTAAGGCCTGGGCACAAGTGCGGGCTAGGCTTAAGGCCTGGGCACAAGTGCAGGCTAGGCTTAAGGCCTGGGCACAAGTGTGGGCTAGGCTTAAGGCCTGGGCACAAGTGCGGCTAGGCTTAAGGCCGGGGCACAAGTGCGGGCTAGGCTTAAGGCTTAAGGCCTGGGCACAAGTGCGGGCTAGGCTTAAGGCCTGGGCACAAGTGCAGTGCTGGCTAGGATCAAGGCAGGGGGCACAAGTGCTGGCTAGGCTTAAGGCATGGGCACAAGTGCCAGCTAGGCTAGGCTTAAGCCTGGGCACAAGTGCCAGCTAGGCTAGGCTTAAGCCTGGGCACAAGTGCGGGCTAGGCTTAAGGCCTGGGCACAAGTGCGGGCTAGGCTTAAGGCATGGGCACAAGTGCCAGCTAGGCTAGGCTTAAGCCTGGGCACAAGTGTGGGCTAGGCTTAAGGCCTGGGCACAAGTGCGGGCTAGGCTTAAGGCCTGGGCACAAGTGCGAGCTAGGCTTAAGGCCTGGGCACAAGTGCGGGCTAGGCTTAAGGCCTGGGCACAAGTGCAGTGCTGGCTAGGATCAGGGCAGGGGGCACAAGTGCTGGCTAGGCTTAAGGCATGGGCACAAGTGCCAGCTAGGCTAGGCTTAAGCCTGGGCACAAGTGTGGGCTAGGCTTAAGGCCTGGGCACAAGTGCGGGCTAGGCTTAAGGCCTGGGCACAAGTGCGAGCTAGGCTTAAGGCCTGGGCACAAGTGCGGGCTAGGCTTAAGGCCTGGGCACAAGTGCAGTGCTGGCTAGGATCAAGGCAGGGGGCACAAGTGCTGGCTAGGCTTAAGGCATGGGCACAAGTGCCAGCTAGGCTAGGCTTAAGCCTGGGCACAAGTGCCAGCTAGGCTAGGCTTAAGCCTGGGCACAAGTGCGGGCTAGGCTTAAGGCCTGGGCACAAGTGCGGGCTAGGCTAAAGGCCTGGGCAAAAGTGCGGGCTAGGCTTAAGGCCTGGGCACAAGTGCGGGCTAGGCTTAAGGCCTGGGCACAAGTGCGGGCTAGGCTTAAGGCCGGGGCACAAGTGCGGGCTAGGCTTAAGGCCGGGGCACAAGTGCGGGCTAGGCTTAAGGCCGGGGCACAAGTGCGGGCTAGGCTTAAGGCCGGGGCACAAGTGCGGGCTAGGCTTAAGGCCTGGGCACAAGTGCGGGCTAGGCTTAAGGCCGGGGCACAAGTGCGGGCTAGGCTTAAGGCCGGTGCACAAGTGCGGGCTAGGCTTAAGGCCGGGGCACAAGTGCGGGCTAGGCTTAAGGCCGGAGCACAAGTGCAGTGCTTGCTAGGATCAAGGCAGGGGGCACAAGTGCTGGCTAGGCTTAAGGCATGGGCACAAGTGCCAGCTAGGCTAGGCTTAAGGCCTGGGCACAAGTGCGGGCTAGGCTTAAGGCCTGGGCACAAGTGTGGGCTAGGCTTAAGGCATGGGCACAAGTGCCAGATAGGCTAGGCTTAAGGCCTGGGCACAAGTGCGGGCTAGGCTTAAGGCCTGGGCACAAGTGCAGGCTAG
The DNA here is from genome assembly GCF_032444005.1 of Ranitomeya imitator. Lineage (NCBI taxonomy): Eukaryota > Metazoa > Chordata > Amphibia > Anura > Dendrobatidae > Ranitomeya > Ranitomeya imitator. The sequence goes on from NW_027194825.1 coordinate 437,202, forward strand.
GCTTAAGGCCTGGGCACAAGTGTGGGCTAGGCTTAAGGCCTGGGCACAAGTGCGGCTAGGCTTAAGGCCGGGGCACAAGTGCGGGCTAGGCTTAAGGCCGGGGCACAAGTGCGGGCTAGGCTTAAGGTCGGGGCACAAGTGCGGGCTAGGCTTAAGGCCTGGGCACAAGTGCAGTGCTGGCTAGGATCAGGGCAGGGGGCACAAGTGCTGGCTAGGCTTAAGGCATGGGCACAAGTGCCAGCTAGGCTAGGCTTAAGCCTGGGCACAAGTGTGGGCTAGGCTTAAGGCCTGGGCACAAGTGCGGGCTAGGCTTAAGGCCTGGGCACAAGTGCGAGCTAGGCTTAAGGCCTGGGCACAAGTGCGGGCTAGGCTTAAGGCCTGGGCACAAGTGCAGTGCTGGCTAGGATCAAGGCAGGGGGCACAAGTGCTGGCTAGGCTTAAGGCATGGGCACAAGTGCCAGCTAGGCTAGGCTTAAGCCTGGGCACAAGTGCCAGCTAGGCTAGGCTTAAGCCTGGGCACAAGTGCGGGCTAGGCTTAAGGCCTGGGCACAAGTGCGGGCTAGGCTAAAGGCCTGGGCAAAAGTGCGGGCTAGGCTTAAGGCCTGGGCACAAGTGCGGGCTAGGCTTAAGGCCTGGGCACAAGTGCGGGCTAGGCTTAAGGCCGGGGCACAAGTGCGGGCTAGGCTTAAGGCCGGGGCACAAGTGCGGGCTAGGCTTAAGGCCGGGGCACAAGTGCGGGCTAGGCTTAAGGCCGGGGCACAAGTGCGGACTAGGCTTAAGGCCTGGGCACAAGTGCGGGCTAGGCTTAAGGCCTGGGCACAAGTGCGGGCTAGGCTTAAGGCCTGGGCACAAGTGCGGGCTAGGCTTAAGGCCTGGGCACAAGTGTGGGCTAGGCTTAAGGCCTGGGCACAAGTGCGGCTAGGCTTAAGGCCGGGGCACAAGTGCGGGCTAGGCTTAAGGCCGGGGCACAAGTGCGGGCTAGGCTTAAGGTCGGGGCACAAGTGCGGGCTAGGCTTAAGGCCTGGGCACAAGTGCAGTGCTGGCTAGGATCAGGGCAGGGGGCACAAGTGCTGGCTAGGCTTAAGGCATGGGCACAAGTGCCAGCTAGGCTAGGCTTAAGCCTGGGCACAAGTGTGGGCTAGGCTTAAGGCCTGGGCACAAGTGCGGGCTAGGCTTAAGGCCTGGGCACAAGTGCGAGCTAGGCTTAAGGCCTGGGCACAAGTGCGGGCTAGGCTTAAGGCCTGGGCACAAGTGCAGTGCTGGCTAGGATCAAGGCAGGGGGCACAAGTGCTGGCTAGGCTTAAGGCATGGGCACAAGTGCCAGCTAGGCTAGGCTTAAGCCTGGGCACAAGTGCCAGCTAGGCTAGGCTTAAGCCTGGGCACAAGTGCGGGCTAGGCTTAAGGCCTGGGCACAAGTGCGGGCTAGGCTAAAGGCCTGGGCAAAAGTGCGGGCTAGGCTTAAGGCCTGGGCACAAGTGCGGGCTAGGCTTAAGGCCTGGGCACAAGTGCGGGCTAGGCTTAAGGCCGGGGCACAAGTGCGGGCTAGGCTTAAGGCCGGGGCACAAGTGCGGGCTAGGCTTAAGGCCGGGGCACAAGTGCGGGCTAGGCTTAAGGCCGGGGCACAAGTGCGGACTAGGCTTAAGGCCTGGGCACAAGTGCGGGCTAGGCTTAAGGCCTGGGCACAAGTGCGGGCTAGGCTTAAGGCCGGGGTACAAGTGCGGGCTAGGCTTAAGGCCTGGGCACAAGTGCGTGCTAGGCTTAAGGCCGGGGCACAAGTGCGGGCTAGGCTTAAGGCCGGGGCACAAGTGCGGGCTAGGCTTAAGGCCGGGGCACAAGTGCGGGCTAGGCTTAAGGCCGGTGCACAAGTGCGGGCTAGGCTTAAGGCTGGGGCACAAGTGCGGGCTAGGCTTAAGGCCGGAGCACAAGTGCAGTGCTTGCTAGGATCAAGGCATGGGGCACAAGTGCTGGCTAGGCTTAAGGCATGGGCAAAAGTGCCAGCTAGGCTAAGCATAAGGCCTGGGCACAAGTGCGGGCTAGGCTTAAGGCCTGGGCACAAGTGCGGGCTAGGCTTAAGGCCGGGGCACAAGTGCGGGCTAGGCTTAAGGCCGGGGCTCAAGTGCGGGCTAGGCTTAAGACCGGGGCACAAGTGCGGGCTAGGCTAAAGGCCTGGGCACAAGTGTGGGCTAGGCTTAAGGCCTGGGCACAAGTGCGGGCTAGGCTTAAAGCCTGGGCTCAAGTGCGGGCTAGGCTTAAGGCCTGGGCACAAGTGCGGCTAGGCTTAAGGCCTGGGCACAAGTGCGGGCTAGGCTTAAGGCCTGGGCACAAGTGCGAGCTAGGCTTAAGGCCTGGGCACAAGTGCGGGCTAGGCTTAAGGCCTGGGCACAAGTGCAGTGCGGGCTAGGCTTAAGGCCTGGGCACAAGTGCAGTGCTGGCTAGGATCAAGGCAGGGGGCACAAGTGCTGGCTAGGCTTAAGGCATGGGCACAAGTGCCAGCTAGGCTAGGCTTAAGGCCTGGGCACAAGTGCGGGCTAGCCTTAAGGCCTGGGCACAAGTGCAGGCTAGGCTTAAGGCCTGGGCACAAGTGTGGGCTAGGCTTAAGGCATGGGCACAAGTGCCAGCTAGGCTAGGCTTAAGGCCTGGGCACAAGTGCGGGCTAGGCTTAAGGCCTGGGCACAAGTGCAGGCTAGGCTTAAGGCCTGGGCACAAGTGTGGGCTAGGCTTAAGGCCTGGGCACAAGTGCGGCTAGGCTTAAGGCCGGGGCACAAGTGCGGGCTAGGCTTAAGGCCGGGGCACAAGTGCGGGCTAGGCTTAAGGTCGGGGCACAAGTGCGGGCTAGGCTTAAGGCCTGGGCACAAGTGCAGTGCTGGCTAGGATCAGGACAGGGGGCACAAGTGCTGGCTAGGCTTAAGGCATGGGCACAAGTGCCAGCTAGGCTAGGCTTAAGCCTGGGCACAAGTGTGGGCTAGGCTTAAGGCCTGGGCACAAGTGCGGGCTAGGCTTAAGGCCTGGGCACAAGTGCGAGCTAGGCTTAAGGCTTAAGGCCTGGGCACAAGTGCGGGCTAGGCTTAAGGCCTGGGCACAAGTGCAGTGCTGGCTAGGATCAAGGCAGGGGGCACAAGTGCTGGCTAGGCTTAAGGCATGGGCACAAGTGCCAGCTAGGCTAGGCTTAAGCCTGGGCACAAGTGCCAGCTAGGCTAGGCTTAAGCCTGGGCACAAGTGCGGGCTAGGCTTAAGGCCTGGGCACAAGTGCGGGCTAGGCTAAAGGCCTGGGCAAAAGTGCGGGCTAGGCTTAAGGCCTGGGCACAAGTGCGGGCTAGGCTTAAGGCCTGGGCACAAGTGCGGGCTAGGCTTAAGGCCGGGGCACAAGTGCGGGCTAGGCTTAAGGCCGGGGCACAAGTGCGGGCTAGGCTTAAGGCCGGGGCACAAGTGCGGGCTAGGCTTAAGGCCTGGGCACAAGTGCGGGCTAGGCTTAAGGCCGGGGTACAAGTGCGGGCTAGGCTTAAGGCCTGGGCACAAGTGCGTGCTAGGCTTAAGGCCGGGGCACAAGTGCGGGCTAGGCTTAAGGCCGGGGCACAAGTGCGGGCTAGGCTTAAGGCCGGGGCACAAGTGCGGGCTAGGCTTAAGGTCGGGGCACAAGTGCGGGCTAGGCTTAAGGCCTGGGCACACGTGCAGTGCTGGCTAGGATCAGGGCAGGGGGCACAAGTGCTGGCTAGGCTTAAGGCATGGGCACAAGTGCCAGCTAGGCTAGGCTTAAGCCTGGGCACAAGTGTGGGCTAGGCTTAAGGCCTGGGCACAAGTGCGGGCTAGGCTTAAGGCCTGGGCACAAGTGCGAGCTAGGCTTAAGGCCTGGGCACAAGTGCGGGCTAGGCTTAAGGCCTGGGCACAAGTGCAGTGCTGGCTAGGATCAAGGCAGGGGGCACAAGTGCTGGCTAGGCTTAAGGCATGGGCACAAGTGCTAGCTAGGCTAGGCTTAAGCCTGGTCACAAGTGCCAGCTAGGCTAGGCTTAAGCCTGGGCACAAGTGCGGGCTAGGCTTAAGGCCTGGGCACAAGTGCGGGCTAGGCTAAAGGCCTGGGCAAAAGTGCGGGCTAGGCTTAAGGCCTGGGCACAAGTGCGGCTAGGCTTAAGGCCTGGGCACAAGTGCGGGCTAGGCTTAAGGCCTGGGCACAAGTGCGAGCTAGGCTTAAGGCCTGGGCACAAGTGCGGGCTAGGCTTAAGGCCTGGGCACAAGTGCAGTGCTGGCTAGGATCAAGGCAGGGGGCACAAGTGCTGGCTAGGCTTAAGGCATGGGCACAAGTGCCAGCTAGGCTAGGCTTAAGGCCTGGGCACAAGTGCGGGCTAGCCTTAAGGCCTGGGCACAAGTGCAGGCTAGGCTTAAGGCCTGGGCACAAGTGTGGGCTAGGCTTAAGGCATGGGCACAAGTGCCAGCTAGGCTAGGCTTAAGGCCTGGGCACAAGTGCGGGCTAGGCTAAAGGCCTGGGCAAAAGTGCGGGCTAGGCTTAAGGCCTGGGCACAAGTGCGGGCTAGGCTTAAGGCCTGGGCACAAGTGCGGGCTAGGCTTAAGGCCGGGGCACAAGTGCGGGCTAGGCTTAAGGCCGGGGCACAAGTGCGGGCTAGGCTTAAGGCCGGGGCACAAGTGCGGGCTAGGCTTAAGGCCGGGGCACAAGTGCGGACTAGGCTTAAGGCCTGGGCACAAGTGCGGGCTAGGCTTAAGGCCTGGGCACAAGTGCGGGCTAGGCTTAAGGCCTGGGCACAAGTGCGGGCTAGGCTTAAGGCCTGGGCACAAGTGTGGGCTAGGCTTAAGGCCTGGGCACAAGTGCGGCTAGGCTTAAGGCCGGGGCACAAGTGCGGGCTAGGCTTAAGGCCGGGGCACAAGTGCGGGCTAGGCTTAAGGTCGGGGCACAAGTGCGGGCTAGGCTTAAGGCCTGGGCACAAGTGCAGTGCTGGCTAGGATCAGGGCAGGGGGCACAAGTGCTGGCTAGGCTTAAGGCATGGGCACAAGTGCCAGCTAGGCTAGGCTTAAGCCTGGGCACAAGTGTGGGCTAGGCTTAAGGCCTGGGCACAAGTGCGGGCTAGGCTTAAGGCCTGGGCACAAGTGCGAGCTAGGCTTAAGGCCTGGGCACAAGTGCGGGCTAGGCTTAAGGCCTGGGCACAAGTGCAGTGCTGGCTAGGATCAAGGCAGGGGGCACAAGTGCTGGCTAGGCTTAAGGCATGGGCACAAGTGCCAGCTAGGCTAGGCTTAAGCCTGGGCACAAGTGCCAGCTAGGCTAGGCTTAAGCCTGGGCACAAGTGCGGGCTAGGCTTAAGGCCTGGGCACAAGTGCGGGCTAGGCTAAAGGCCTGGGCAAAAGTGCGGGCTAGGCTTAAGGCCTGGGCACAAGTGCGGGCTAGGCTTAAGGCCTGGGCACAAGTGCGGGCTAGGCTTAAGGCCGGGGCACAAGTGCGGGCTAGGCTTAAGGCCGGGGCACAAGTGCGGGCTAGGCTTAAGGCCGGGGCACAAGTGCGGGCTAGGCTTAAGGCCGGGGCACAAGTGCGGACTAGGCTTAAGGCCTGGGCACAAGTGCGGGCTAGGCTTAAGGCCTGGGCACAAGTGCGGGCTAGGCTTAAGGCCGGGGTACAAGTGCGGGCTAGGCTTAAGGCCTGGGCACAAGTGCGTGCTAGGCTTAAGGCCGGGGCACAAGTGCGGGCTAGGCTTAAGGCCGGGGCACAAGTGCGGGCTAGGCTTAAGGCCGGGGCACAAGTGCGGGCTAGGCTTAAGGCCGGTGCACAAGTGCGGGCTAGGCTTAAGGCTGGGGCACAAGTGCGGGCTAGGCTTAAGGCCGGAGCACAAGTGCAGTGCTTGCTAGGATCAAGGCATGGGGCACAAGTGCTGGCTAGGCTTAAGGCATGGGCAAAAGTGCCAGCTAGGCTAAGCATAAGGCCTGGGCACAAGTGCGGGCTAGGCTTAAGGCCTGGGCACAAGTGCGGGCTAGGCTTAAGGCCGGGGCACAAGTGCGGGCTAGGCTTAAGGCCGGGGCTCAAGTGCGGGCTAGGCTTAAGACCGGGGCACAAGTGCGGGCTAGGCTAAAGGCCTGGGCACAAGTGTGGGCTAGGCTTAAGGCCTGGGCACAAGTGCGGGCTAGGCTTAAAGCCTGGGCTCAAGTGCGGGCTAGGCTTAAGGCCTGGGCACAAGTGCGGCTAGGCTTAAGGCCTGGGCACAAGTGCGGGCTAGGCTTAAGGCCTGGGCACAAGTGCGAGCTAGGCTTAAGGCCTGGGCACAAGTGCGGGCTAGGCTTAAGGCCTGGGCACAAGTGCAGTGCTGGCTAGGATCAAGGCAGGGGGCACAAGTGCTGGCTAGGCTTAAGGCATGGGCACAAGTGCCAGCTAGGCTAGGCTTAAGGCCTGGGCACAAGTGCAGTGCTGGCTAGGATCAAGGCAGGGGGCACAAGTGCTGGCTAGGCTTAAGGCATGGGCACAAGTGCCAGCTAGGCTAGGCTTAAGCCTGGGCACAAGTGCCAGCTAGGCTAGGCTTAAGCCTGGGCACAAGTGCGGGCTAGGCTTAAGGCCTGGGCACAAGTGCGGGCTAGGCTAAAGGCCTGGGCAAAAGTGCGGGCTAGGCTTAAGGCCTGGGCACAAGTGCGGGCTAGGCTTAAGGCCTGGGCACAGGTGCGGGCTAGGCTTAAGGCCGGGGCACAAGTGCGGGCTAGGCTTAAGGCCGGGGCACAAGTGCGGGCTAGGCTTAAGGCCGGGGCACAAGTGCGGGCTAGGCTTAAGGCCGGGGCACAAGTGCGGACTAGGCTTAAGGCCTGGGCACAAGTGCGGGCTAGGCTTAAGGCCTGGGCACAAGTGCGGGCTAGGCTTAAGGCCGGGGTACAAGTGCGGGCTAGGCTTAAGGCCTGGGCACAAGTGCGTGCTAGGCTTAAGGCCGGGGCACAAGTGCGGGCTAGGCTTAAGGCCGGGGCACAAGTGCGGGCTAGGCTTAAGGCCGGGGCACAAGTGCGGGCTAGGCTTAAGGCCGGTGCACAAGTGCGGGCTAGGCTTAAGGCTGGGGCACAAGTGCGGGCTAGGCTTAAGGCCGGAGCACAAGTGCAGTGCTTGCTAGGATCAAGGCATGGGGCACAAGTGCTGGCTAGGCTTAAGGCATGGGCAAAAGTGCCAGCTAGGCTAAGCATAAGGCCTGGGCACAAGTGCGGGCTAGGCTTAAGGCCTGGGCACAAGTGCGGGCTAGGCTTAAGGCCGGGGCACAAGTGCGGGCTAGGCTTAAGGCCGGGGCTCAAGTGCGGGCTAGGCTTAAGACCGGGGCACAAGTGCGGGCTAGGCTAAAGGCCTGGGCACAAGTGTGGGCTAGGCTTAAGGCCTGGGCACAAGTGCGGGCTAGGCTTAAAGCCTGGGCTCAAGTGCGGGCTAGGCTTAAGGCCTGGGCACAAGTGCGGCTAGGCTTAAGGCCTGGGCACAAGTGCGGGCTAGGCTTAAGGCCTGGGCACAAGTGCGAGCTAGGCTTAAGGCCTGGGCACAAGTGCGGGCTAGGCTTAAGGCCTGGGCACAAGTGCAGTGCTGGCTAGGATCAAGGCAGGGGGCACAAGTGCTTGCTAGGCTTAAGGCATGGGCACAAGTGCCAGCTAGGCTAGGCTTAAGGCCTGGGCACAAGTGCGGGCTAGCCTTAAGGCCTGGGCACAAGTGCAGGCTAGGCTTAAGGCCTGGGCACAAGTGTGGGCTAGGCTTAAGGCATGGGCACAAGTGCCAGCTAGGCTAGGCTTAAGGCCTGGGCACAAGTGCGGGCTAGGCTTAAGGCCTGGGCACAAGTGCAGGCTAGGCTTAAGGCCTGGGCACAAGTGTGGGCTAGGCTTAAGGCCTGGGCACAAGTGCGGCTAGGCTTAAGGCCGGGGCACAAGTGCGGGCTAGGCTTAAGGCCGGGGCACAAGTGCGGGCTAGGCTTAAGGTCGGGGCACAAGTGCGGGCTAGGCTTAAGGCCTGGGCACAAGTGCAGTGCTGGCTAGGATCAGGGCAGGGGGCACAAGTGCTGGCTAGGCTTAAGGCATGGGCACAAGTGCCAGCTAGGCTAGGCTTAAGCCTGGGCACAAGTGTGGGCTAGGCTTAAGGCCTGGGCACAAGTGCGGGCTAGGCTTAAGGCCTGGGCACAAGTGCGAGCTAGGCTTAAGGCTTAAGGCCTGGGCACAAGTGCGGGCTAGGCTTAAGGCCTGGGCACAAGTGCAGTGCTGGCTAGGATCAAGGCAGGGGGCACAAGTGCTGGCTAGGCTTAAGGCATGGGCACAAGTGCCAGCTAGGCTAGGCTTAAGCCTGGGCACAAGTGCCAGCTAGGCTAGGCTTAAGCCTGGGCACAAGTGCGGGCTAGGCTTAAGGCCTGGGCACAAGTGCGGGCTAGGCTAAAGGCCTGGGCAAAAGTGCGGGCTAGGCTTAAGGCCTGGGCACAAGTGCGGGCTAGGCTTAAGGCCTGGGCACAAGTGCGGGCTAGGCTTAAGGCCGGGGCACAAGTGCGGGCTAGGCTTAAGGCCGGGGCACAAGTGCGGGCTAGGCTTAAGGCCGGGGCACAAGTGCGGGCTAGGCTTAAGGCCTGGGCACAAGTGCGGGCTAGGCTTAAGGCCGGGGCACAAGTGCGGGCTAGGCTTAAGGCCGGTGCACAAGTGCGGGCTAGGCTTAAGGCCGGGGCACAAGTGCGGGCTAGGCTTAAGGCCGGAGCACAAGTGCAGTGCTTGCTAGGATCAAGGCAGGGGGCACAAGTGCTGGCTAGGCTTAAGGCATGGGCACAAGTGCCAGCTAGGCTAGGCTTAAGGCCTGGGCACAAGTGCGGGCTAGGCTTAAGGCCTGGGCACAAGTGTGGGCTAGGCTTAAGGCATGGGCACAAGTGCCAGATAGGCTAGGCTTAAGGCCTGGGCACAAGTGCGGGCTAGGCTTAAGGCCTGGGCACAAGTGCAGGCTAGGCTTAAGGCCTGGGCACAAGTGTGGGCTAGGCTTAAGGCCTGGGCACAAGTGCGGCTAGGCTTAAGGCCGGGGCACAAGTGCGGGCTAGGCTTAAGGCCGGGGCACAAGTGCGGGCTAGGCTTAAGGTCGGGGCACAAGTGCGGGCTAGGCTTAAGGCCTGGGCACAAGTGCAGTGCTGGCTAGGATCAGGGCAGGGGGCACAAGTGCTGGCTAGGCTTAAGGCATGGGCACAAGTGCCAGCTAGGCTAGGCTTAAGCCTGGGCACAAGTGTGGGCTAGGCTTAAGGCCTGGGCACAAGTGCGGGCTAGGCTTAAGGCCTGGGCACAAGTGCGAGCTAGGCTTAAGGCCTGGGCACAAGTGCGGGCTAGGCTTAAGGCCTGGGCACAAGGGCAGTGCTGGCTAGGATCAAGGCAGGGGGCACAAGTGCTGGCTAGGCTTAAGGCATGGGCACAAGTGCCAGCTAGGCTAGGCTTAAGCCTGGGCACAAGTGCCAGCTAGGCTAGGCTTAAGCCTGGGCACAAGTGCGGGCTAGGCTTAAGGCCTGGGCACAAGTGCGGGCTAGGCTAAAGGCCTGGGCAAAAGTGCGGGCTAGGCTTAAGGCCTGGGCACAAGTGCGGGCTAGGCTTAAGGCCTGGGCACAAGTGCGGGCTAGGCTTAAGGCCGGGGCACAAGTGCGGGCTAGGCTTAAGGCCGGGGCACAAGTGCGGGCTAGGCTTAAGGCCGGGGCACAAGTGCGGGCTAGGCTTAAGGCCGGGGCACAAGTGCGGACTAGGCTTAAGGCCTGGGCACAAGTGCGGGCTAGGCTTAAGGCCTGGGCACAAGTGCGGGCTAGGCTTAAGGCCTGGGCACAAGTGCGGGCTAGGCTTAAGGCCTGGGCACAAGTGTGGGCTAGGCTTAAGGCCTGGGCACAAGTGCGGCTAGGCTTAAGGCCGGGGCACAAGTGCGGGCTAGGCTTAAGGCCGGGGAACAAGTGCGGGCTAGGCTTAAGGTCGGGGCACAAGTGCGGGCTAGGCTTAAGGCCTGGGCACAAGTGCAGTGCTGGCTAGGATCAGGGCAGGGGGCACAAGTGCTGGCTAGGCTTAAGGCATGGGCACAAGTGCCAGCTAGGCTAGGCTTAAGCCTGGGCACAAGTGTGGGCTAGGCTTAAGGCCTGGGCACAAGTGCGGGCTAGGCTTAAGGCCTGGGCACAAGTGCGAGCTAGGCTTAAGGCCTGGGCACAAGTGCGGGCTAGGCTTAAGGCCTGGGCACAAGTGCAGTGCTGGCTAGGATCAAGGCAGGGGGCACAAGTGCTGGCTAGGCTTAAGGCATGGGCACAAGTGCCAGCTAGGCTAGGCTTAAGCCTGGGCACAAGTGCCAGCTAGGCTAGGCTTAAGCCTGGGCACAAGTGCGGGCTAGGCTTAAGGCCTGGGCACAAGTGCGGGCTAGGCTAAAGGCCTGGGCAAAAGTGCGGGCTAGGCTTAAGGCCTGGGCACAAGTGCGGGCTAGGCTTAAGGCCTGGGCACAAGTGCGGGCTAGGCTTAAGGCCGGGGCACAAGTGCGGGCTAGGCTTAAGGCCGGGGCACAAGTGCGGGCTAGGCTTAAGGCCGGGGCACAAGTGCGGGCTAGGCTTAAGGCCGGGGCACAAGTGCGGGCTAGGCTTAAGGCCGGGGCACAAGTGCGGACTAGGCTTAAGGCCTGGGCACAAGTGCGGGCTAGGCTTAAGGCCTGGGCACAAGTGCGGGCTAGGCTTAAGGCCGGGGTACAAGTGCGGGCTAGGCTTAAGGCCTGGGCACAAGTGCGTGCTAGGCTTAAGGCCGGGGCACAAGTGCGGGCTAGGCTTAAGGCCGGGGCACAAGTGCGGGCTAGGCTTAAGGCCGGGGCACAAGTGCGGGCTAGGCTTAAGGCCGGTGCACAAGTGCGGGCTAGGCTTAAGGCTGGGGCACAAGTGCGGGCTAGGCTTAAGGCCGGAGCACAAGTGCAGTGCTTGCTAGGATCAAGGCATGGGGCACAAGTGCTGGCTAGGCTTAAGGCATGGGCAAAAGTGCCAGCTAGGCTAAGCATAAGGCCTGGGCACAAGTGCGGGCTAGGCTTAAGGCCTGGGCACAAGTGCGGGCTAGGCTTAAGGCCGGGGCACAAGTGCGGGCTAGGCTTAAGGCCGGGGCTCAAGTGCGGGCTAGGCTTAAGACCGGGGCACAAGTGCGGGCTAGGCTAAAGGCCTGGGCACAAGTGTGGGCTAGGCTTAAGGCCTGGGCACAAGTGCGGGCTAGGCTTAAAGCCTGGGCTCAAGTGCGGGCTAGGCTTAAGGCCTGGGCACAAGTGCGGCTAGGCTTAAGGCCTGGGCACAAGTGCGGGCTAGGCTTAAGGCCTGGGCACAAGTGCGAGCTAGGCTTAAGGCCTGGGCACAAGTGCGGGCTAGGCTTAAGGCCTGGGCACAAGTGCAGTGCGGGCTAGGCTTAAGGCCTGGGCACAAGTGCAGTGCTGGCTAGGATCAAGGCAGGGGGCACAAGTGCTGGCTAGGCTTAAGGCATGGGCACAAGTGCCAGCTAGGCTAGGCTTAAGGCCTGGGCACAAGTGCGGGCTAGCCTTAAGGCCTGGGCACAAGTGCAGGCTAGGCTTAAGGCCTGGGCACAAGTGTGGGCTAGGCTTAAGGCATGGGCACAAGTGCCAGCTAGGCTAGGCTTAAGGCCTGGGCACAAGTGCGGGCTAGGCTTAAGGCCTGGGCACAAGTGCAGGCTAGGCTTAAGGCCTGGGCACAAGTGTGGGCTAGGCTTAAGGCCTGGGCACAAGTGCGGCTAGGCTTAAGGCCGGGGCACAAGTGCGGGCTAGGCTTAAGGCCGGGGCACAAGTGCGGGCTAGGCTTAAGGTCGGGGCACAAGTGCGGGCTAGGCTTAAGGCCTGGGCACAAGTGCAGTGCTGGCTAGGATCAGGGCAGGGGGCACAAGTGCTGGCTAGGCTTAAGGCATGGGCACAAGTGCCAGCTAGGCTAGGCTTAAGCCTGGGCACAAGTGTGGGCTAGGCTTAAGGCCTGGGCACAAGTGCGGGCTAGGCTTAAGGCCTGGGCACAAGTGCGAGCTAGGCTTAAGGCTTAAGGCCTGGGCACAAGTGCGGGCTAGGCTTAAGGCCTGGGCACAAGTGCAGTGCTGGCTAGGATCAAGGCAGGGGGCACAAGTGCTGGCTAGGCTTAAGGCATGGGCACAAGTGCCAGCTAGGCTAGGCTTAAGCCTGGGCACAAGTGCCAGCTAGGCTAGGCTTAAGCCTGGGCACAAGTGCGGGCTAGGCTTAAGGCCTGGGCACAAGTGCGGGCTAGGCTAAAGGCCTGGGCAAAAGTGCGGGCTAGGCTTAAGGCCTGGGCACAAGTGCGGGCTAGGCTTAAGGCCTGGGCACAAGTGCGGGCTAGGCTTAAGGCCGGGGCACAAGTGCGGGCTAGGCTTAAGGCCGGGGCACAAGTGCGGGCTAGGCTTAAGGCCGGGGCACAAGTGCGGGCTAGGCTTAAGGCCTGGGCACAAGTGCGGGCTAGGCTTAAGGCCGGGGTACAAGTGCGGGCTAGGCTTAAGGCCTGGGCACAAGTGCGTGCTAGGCTTAAGGCCGGGGCACAAGTGCGGGCTAGGCTTAAGGCCGGGGCACAAGTGCGGGCTAGGCTTAAGGCCGGGGCACAAGTGCGGGCTAGGCTTAAGGTCGGGGCACAAGTGCGGGCTAGGCTTAAGGCCTGGGCACACGTGCAGTGCTGGCTAGGATCAGGGCAGGGGGCACAAGTGCTGGCTAGGCTTAAGGCATGGGCACAAGTGCCAGCTAGGCTAGACTTAAGCCTGGGCACAAGTGTGGGCTAGGCTTAAGGCCTGGGCACAAGTGCGGGCTAGGCTTAAGGCCTGGGCACAAGTGCGAGCTAGGCTTAAGGCCTGGGCACAAGTGCGGGCTAGGCTTAAGGCCTGGGCACAAGTGCAGTGCTGGCTAGGATCAAGGCAGGGGGCACAAGTGCTGGCTAGGCTTAAGGCATGGGCACAAGTGCTAGCTAGGCTAGGCTTAAGCCTGGTCACAAGTGCCAGCTAGGCTAGGCTTAAGCCTGGGCACAAGTGCGGGCTAGGCTTAAGGCCTGGGCACAAGTGCGGGCTAGGCTAAAGGCCTGGGCAAAAGTGCGGGCTAGGCTTAAGGCCTGGGCACAAGTGCGGCTAGGCTTAAGGCCTGGGCACAAGTGCGGGCTAGGCTTAAGGCCTGGGCACAAGTGCGAGCTAGGCTTAAGGCCTGGGCACAAGTGCGGGCTAGGCTTAAGGCCTGGGCACAAGTGCAGTGCTGGCTAGGATCAAGGCAGGGGGCACAAGTGCTGGCTAGGCTTAAGGCATGGGCACAAGTGCCAGCTAGGCTAGGCTTAAGGCCTGGGCACAAGTGCGGGCTAGCCTTAAGGCCTGGGCACAAGTGCAGGCTAGGCTTAAGGCCTGGGCACAAGTGTGGGCTAGGCTTAAGGCATGGGCACAAGTGCCAGCTAGGCTAGGCTTAAGGCCTGGGCACAAGTGCGGGCTAGGCTAAAGGCCTGGGCAAAAGTGCGGGCTAGGCTTAAGGCCTGGGCACAAGTGCGGGCTAGGCTTAAGGCCTGGGCACAAGTGCGGGCTAGGCTTAAGGCCGGGGCACAAGTGCGGGCTAGGCTTAAGGCCGGGGCACAAGTGCGGGCTAGGCTTAAGGCCGGGGCACAAGTGCGGGCTAGGCTTAAGGCCGGGGCACAAGTGCGGACTAGGCTTAAGGCCTGGGCACAAGTGCGGGCTAGGCTTAAGGCCTGGGCACAAGTGCGGGCTAGGCTTAAGGCCTGGGCACAAGTGCGGGCTAGGCTTAAGGCCTGGGCACAAGTGTGGGCTAGGCTTAAGGCCTGGGCACAAGTGCGGCTAGGCTTAAGGCCGGGGCACAAGTGCGGGCTAGGCTTAAGGCCGGGGCACAAGTGCGGGCTAGGCTTAAGGTCGGGGCACAAGTGCGGGCTAGGCTTAAGGCCTGGGCACAAGTGCAGTGCTGGCTAGGATCAGGGCAGGGGGCACAAGTGCTGGCTAGGCTTAAGGCATGGGCACAAGTGCCAGCTAGGCTAGGCTTAAGCCTGGGCACAAGTGTGGGCTAGGCTTAAGGCCTGGGCACAAGTGCGGGCTAGGCTTAAGGCCTGGGCACAAGTGCGAGCTAGGCTTAAGGCCTGGGCACAAGTGCGGGCTAGGCTTAAGGCCTGGGCACAAGTGCAGTGCTGGCTAGGATCAAGGCAGGGGGCACAAGTGCTGGCTAGGCTTAAGGCATGGGCACAAGTGCCAGCTAGGCTAGGCTTAAGCCTGGGCACAAGTGCCAGCTAGGCTAGGCTTAAGCCTGGGCACAAGTGCGGGCTAGGCTTAAGGCCTGGGCACAAGTGCGGGCTAGGCTAAAGGCCTGGGCAAAAGTGCGGGCTAGGCTTAAGGCCTGGGCACAAGTGCGGGCTAGGCTTAAGGCCTGGGCACAAGTGCGGGCTAGGCTTAAGGCCGGGGCACAAGTGCGGGCTAGGCTTAAGGCCGGGGCACAAGTGCGGGCTAGGCTTAAGGCCGGGGCACAAGTGCGGGCTAGGCTTAAGGCCGGGGCACAAGTGCGGACTAGGCTTAAGGCCTGGGCACAAGTGCGGGCTAGGCTTAAGGCCTGGGCACAAGTGCGGGCTAGGCTTAAGGCCGGGGTACAAGTGCGGGCTAGGCTTAAGGCCTGGGCACAAGTGCGTGCTAGGCTTAAGGCCGGGGCACAAGTGCGGGCTAGGCTTAAGGCCGGGGCACAAGTGCGGGCTAGGCTTAAGGCCGGGGCACAAGTGCGGGCTAGGCTTAAGGCCGGTGCACAAGTGCGGGCTAGGCTTAAGGCTGGGGCACAAGTGCGGGCTAGGCTTAAGGCCGGAGCACAAGTGCAGTGCTTGCTAGGATCAAGGCATGGGGCACAAGTGCTGGCTAGGCTTAAGGCATGGGCAAAAGTGCCAGCTAGGCTAAGCATAAGGCCTGGGCACAAGTGCGGGCTAGGCTTAAGGCCTGGGCACAAGTGCGGGCTAGGCTTAAGGCCGGGGCACAAGTGCGGGCTAGGCTTAAGGCCGGGGCTCAAGTGCGGGCTAGGTTTAAGACCGGGGCACAAGTGCGGGCTAGGCTAAAGGCCTGGGCACAAGTGTGGGCTAGGCTTAAGGCCTGGGCACAAGTGCGGGCTAGGCTTAAAGCCTGGGCTCAAGTGCGGGCTAGGCTTAAGGCCTGGGCACAAGTGCGGCTAGGCTTAAGGCCTGGGCACAAGTGCGGGCTAGGCTTAAGGCCTGGGCACAAGTGCGAGCTAGGCTTAAGGCCTGGGCACA
Organism: Ranitomeya imitator; assembly: GCF_032444005.1. NCBI lineage: Eukaryota > Metazoa > Chordata > Amphibia > Anura > Dendrobatidae > Ranitomeya > Ranitomeya imitator. Next base: position 452,405 of record NW_027194825.1, read on the forward strand.
AGTGCGGGCTAGGCTTAAGGCCTGGGCACAAGTGCAGTGCTGGCTAGGATCAAGGCAGGGGGCACAAGTGCTGGCTAGGCTTAAGGCATGGGCACAAGTGCCAGCTAGGCTAGGCTTAAGGCCTGGGCACAAGTGCAGTGCTGGCTAGGATCAAGGCAGGGGGCACAAGTGCTGGCTAGGCTTAAGGCATGGGCACAAGTGCCAGCTAGGCTAGGCTTAAGCCTGGGCACAAGTGCCAGCTAGGCTAGGCTTAAGCCTGGGCACAAGTGCGGGCTAGGCTTAAGGCCTGGGCACAAGTGCGGGCTAGGCTAAAGGCCTGGGCAAAAGTGCGGGCTAGGCTTAAGGCCTGGGCACAAGTGCGGGCTAGGCTTAAGGCCTGGGCACAGGTGCGGGCTAGGCTTAAGGCCGGGGCACAAGTGCGGGCTAGGCTTAAGGCCGGGGCACAAGTGCGGGCTAGGCTTAAGGCCGGGGCACAAGTGCGGGCTAGGCTTAAGGCCGGGGCACAAGTGCGGACTAGGCTTAAGGCCTGGGCACAAGTGCGGGCTAGGCTTAAGGCCTGGGCACAAGTGCGGGCTAGGCTTAAGGCCTGGGCACAAGTGCGGGCTAGGCTTAAGGCCGGGGTACAAGTGCGGGCTAGGCTTAAGGCCTGGGCACAAGTGCGTGCTAGGCTTAAGGCCGGGGCACAAGTGCGGGCTAGGCTTAAGGCCAGGGCACAAGTGCGGGCTAGGCTTAAGGCCGGGGCACAAGTGCGGGCTAGGCTTAAGGCCGGTGCACAAGTGCGGGCTAGGCTTAAGGCTGGGGCACAAGTGCGGGCTAGGCTTAAGGCCGGAGCACAAGTGCAGTGCTTGCTAGGATCAAGGCATGGGGCACAAGTGCTGGCTAGGCTTAAGGCATGGGCAAAAGTGCCAGCTAGGCTAAGCATAAGGCCTGGGCACAAGTGCGGGCTAGGCTTAAGGCCTGGGCACAAGTGCGGGCTAGGCTTAAGGCCGGGGCACAAGTGCGGGCTAGGCTTAAGGCCGGGGCTCAAGTGCGGGCTAGGCTTAAGACCGGGGCACAAGTGCGGGCTAGGCTAAAGGCCTGGGCACAAGTGTGGGCTAGGCTTAAGGCCTGGGCACAAGTGCGGGCTAGGCTTAAAGCCTGGGCTCAAGTGCGGGCTAGGCTTAAGGCCTGGGCACAAGTGCGGCTAGGCTTAAGGCCTGGGCACAAGTGCGGGCTAGGCTTAAGGCCTGGGCACAAGTGCGAGCTAGGCTTAAGGCCTGGGCACAAGTGCGGGCTAGGCTTAAGGCCTGGGCACAAGTGCAGTGCTGGCTAGGATCAAGGCAGGGGGCACAAGTGCTTGCTAGGCTTAAGGCATGGGCACAAGTGCCAGCTAGGCTAGGCTTAAGGCCTGGGCACAAGTGCGGGCTAGCCTTAAGGCCTGGGCACAAGTGCAGGCTAGGCTTAAGGCCTGGGCACAAGTGTGGGCTAGGCTTAAGGCATGGGCACAAGTGCCAGCTAGGCTAGGCTTAAGGCCTGGGCACAAGTGCGGGCTAGGCTTAAGGCCTGGGCACAAGTGCAGGCTAGGCTTAAGGCCTGGGCACAAGTGTGGGCTAGGCTTAAGGCCTGGGCACAAGTGCGGCTAGGCTTAAGGCCGGGGCACAAGTGCGGGCTAGGCTTAAGGCCGGGGCACAAGTGCGGGCTAGGCTTAAGGTCGGGGCACAAGTGCGGGCTAGGCTTAAGGCCTGGGCACAAGTGCAGTGCTGGCTAGGATCAGGGCAGGGGGCACAAGTGCTGGCTAGGCTTAAGGCATGGGCACAAGTGCCAGCTAGGCTAGGCTTAAGCCTGGGCACAAGTGTGGGCTAGGCTTAAGGCCTGGGCACAAGTGCGGGCTAGGCTTAAGGCCTGGGCACAAGTGCGAGCTAGGCTTAAGGCTTAAGGCCTGGGCACAAGTGCGGGCTAGGCTTAAGGCCTGGGCACAAGTGCAGTGCTGGCTAGGATCAAGGCAGGGGGCACAAGTGCTGGCTAGGCTTAAGGCATGGGCACAAGTGCCAGCTAGGCTAGGCTTAAGCCTGGGCACAAGTGCCAGCTAGGCTAGGCTTAAGCCTGGGCACAAGTGCGGGCTAGGCTTAAGGCCTGGGCACAAGTGCGGGCTAGGCTAAAGGCCTGGGCAAAAGTGCGGGCTAGGCTTAAGGCCTGGGCACAAGTGCGGGCTAGGCTTAAGGCCTGGGCACAAGTGCGGGCTAGGCTTAAGGCCGGGGCACAAGTGCGGGCTAGGCTTAAGGCCGGGGCACAAGTGCGGGCTAGGCTTAAGGCCGGGGCACAAGTGCGGGCTAGGCTTAAGGCCTGGGCACAAGTGCGGGCTAGGCTTAAGGCCGGGGTACAAGTGCGGGCTAGGCTTAAGGCCTGGGCACAAGTGCGTGCTAGGCTTAAGGCCGGGGCACAAGTGCGGGCTAGGCTTAAGGCCGGGGCACAAGTGCGGGCTAGGCTTAAGGCCGGGGCACAAGTGCGGGCTAGGCTTAAGGTCGGGGCACAAGTGCGGGCTAGGCTTAAGGCCTGGGCACACGTGCAGTGCTGGCTAGGATCAGGGCAGGGGGCACAAGTGCTGGCTAGGCTTAAGGCATGGGCACAAGTGCCAGCTAGGCTAGGCTTAAGCCTGGGCACAAGTGTGGGCTAGGCTTAAGGCCTGGGCACAAGTGCGGGCTAGGCTTAAGGCCTGGGCACAAGTGCGAGCTAGGCTTAAGGCCTGGGCACAAGTGCGGGCTAGGCTTAAGGCCTGGGCACAAGTGCAGTGCTGGCTAGGATCAAGGCAGGGGGCACAAGTGCTGGCTAGGCTTAAGGCATGGGCACAAGTGCTAGCTAGGCTAGGCTTAAGCCTGGTCACAAGTGCCAGCTAGGCTAGGCTTAAGCCTGGGCACAAGTGCGGGCTAGGCTTAAGGCCTGGGCACAAGTGCGGGCTAGGCTAAAGGCCTGGGCAAAAGTGCGGGCTAGGCTTAAGGCCTGGGCACAAGTGCGGCTAGGCTTAAGGCCTGGGCACAAGTGCGGGCTAGGCTTAAGGCCTGGGCACAAGTGCGAGCTAGGCTTAAGGCCTGGGCACAAGTGCGGGCTAGGCTTAAGGCCTGGGCACAAGTGCAGTGCTGGCTAGGATCAAGGCAGGGGGCACAAGTGCTGGCTAGGCTTAAGGCATGGGCACAAGTGCCAGCTAGGCTAGGCTTAAGGCCTGGGCACAAGTGCGGGCTAGCCTTAAGGCCTGGGCACAAGTGCAGGCTAGGCTTAAGGCCTGGGCACAAGTGTGGGCTAGGCTTAAGGCATGGGCACAAGTGCCAGCTAGGCTAGGCTTAAGGCCTGGGCACAAGTGCGGGCTAGGCTAAAGGCCTGGGCAAAAGTGCGGGCTAGGCTTAAGGCCTGGGCACAAGTGCGGGCTAGGCTTAAGGCCTGGGCACAAGTGCGGGCTAGGCTTAAGGCCGGGGCACAAGTGCGGGCTAGGCTTAAGGCCGGGGCACAAGTGCGGGCTAGGCTTAAGGCCGGGGCACAAGTGCGGGCTAGGCTTAAGGCCGGGGCACAAGTGCGGACTAGGCTTAAGGCCTGGGCACAAGTGCGGGCTAGGCTTAAGGCCTGGGCACAAGTGCGGGCTAGGCTTAAGGCCTGGGCACAAGTGCGGGCTAGGCTTAAGGCCTGGGCACAAGTGTGGGCTAGGCTTAAGGCCTGGGCACAAGTGCGGCTAGGCTTAAGGCCGGGGCACAAGTGCGGGCTAGGCTTAAGGCCGGGGCACAAGTGCGGGCTAGGCTTAAGGTCGGGGCACAAGTGCGGGCTAGGCTTAAGGCCTGGGCACAAGTGCAGTGCTGGCTAGGATCAGGGCAGGGGGCACAAGTGCTGGCTAGGCTTAAGGCATGGGCACAAGTGCCAGCTAGGCTAGGCTTAAGCCTGGGCACAAGTGTGGGCTAGGCTTAAGGCCTGGGCACAAGTGCGGGCTAGGCTTAAGGCCTGGGCACAAGTGCGAGCTAGGCTTAAGGCCTGGGCACAAGTGCGGGCTAGGCATAAGGCCTGGGCACAAGTGCAGTGCTGGCTAGGATCAAGGCAGGGGGCACAAGTGCTGGCTAGGCTTAAGGCATGGGCACAAGTGCCAGCTAGGCTAGGCTTAAGCCTGGGCACAAGTGCCAGCTAGGCTAGGCTTAAGCCTGGGCACAAGTGCGGGCTAGGCTTAAGGCCTGGGCACAAGTGCGGGCTAGGCTTAAGGCTGGGGCACAAGTGCGGGCTAGGCTTAAGGCCGGAGCACAAGTGCAGTGCTTGCTAGGATCAAGGCATGGGGCACAAGTGCTGGCTAGGCTTAAGGCATGGGCAAAAGTGCCAGCTAGGCTAAGCATAAGGCCTGGGCACAAGTGCGGGCTAGGCTTAAGGCCTGGGCACAAGTGCGGGCTAGGCTTAAGGCCGGGGCACAAGTGCGGGCTAGGCTTAAGGCCGGGGCTCAAGTGCGGGCTAGGCTTAAGACCGGGGCACAAGTGCGGGCTAGGCTAAAGGCCTGGGCACAAGTGTGGGCTAGGCTTAAGGCCTGGGCACAAGTGCGGGCTAGGCTTAAAGCCTGGGCTCAAGTGCGGGCTAGGCTTAAGGCCTGGGCACAAGTGCGGCTAGGCTTAAGGCCTGGGCACAAGTGCGGGCTAGGCTTAAGGCCTGGGCACAAGTGCGAGCTAGGCTTAAGGCCTGGGCACAAGTGCGGGCTAGGCTTAAGGCCTGGGCACAAGTGCAGTGCTGGCTAGGATCAAGGCAGGGGGCACAAGTGCTGGCTAGGCTTAAGGCATGGGCACAAGTGCCAGCTAGGCTAGGCTTAAGGCCTGGGCACAAGTGCAGTGCTGGCTAGGATCAAGGCAGGGGGCACAAGTGCTGGCTAGGCTTAAGGCATGGGCACAAGTGCCAGCTAGGCTAGGCTTAGGCCTGGGCACAAGTGCCAGCTAGGCTAGGCTTAAGCCTGGGCACAAGTGCGGGCTAGGCTTAAGGCCTGGGCACAAGTGCGGGCTAGGCTAAAGGCCTGGGCAAAAGTGCGGGCTAGGCTTAAGGCCTGGGCACAAGTGCGGGCTAGGCTTAAGGCCTGGGCACAGGTGCGGGCTAGGCTTAAGGCCGGGGCACAAGTGCGGGCTAGGCTTAAGGCCGGGGCACAAGTGCGGGCTAGGCTTAAGGCCGGGGCACAAGTGCGGGCTAGGCTTAAGGCCGGGGCACAAGTGCGGACTAGGCTTAAGGCCTGGGCACAAGTGCGGGCTAGGCTTAAGGCCTGGGCACAAGTGCGGGCTAGGCTTAAGGCCTGGGCACAAGTGCGGGCTAGGCTTAAGGCCGGGGTACAAGTGCGGGCTAGGCTTAAGGCCTGGGCACAAGTGCGTGCTAGGCTTAAGGCCGGGGCACAAGTGCGGGCTAGGCTTAAGGCCAGGGCACAAGTGCGGGCTAGGCTTAAGGCCGGGGCACAAGTGCGGGCTAGGCTTAAGGCCGGTGCACAAGTGCGGGCTAGGCTTAAGGCTGGGGCACAAGTGCGGGCTAGGCTTAAGGCCGGAGCACAAGTGCAGTGCTTGCTAGGATCAAGGCATGGGGCACAAGTGCAGGCTAGGCTTAAGGCATGGGCAAAAGTGCCAGCTAGGCTAAGCATAAGGCCTGGGCACAAGTGCGGGCTAGGCTTAAGGCCTGGGCACAAGTGCGGGCTAGGCTTAAGGCCGGGGCACAAGTGCGGGCTAGGCTTAAGGCCGGGGCTCAAGTGCGGGCTAGGCTTAAGACTGGGGCACAAGTGCGGGCTAGGCTAAAGGCCTGGGCACAAGTGTGGGCTAGGCTTAAGGCCTGGGCACAAGTGCGGGCTAGGCTTAAAGCCTGGGCTCAAGTGCGGGCTAGGCTTAAGGCCTGGGCACAAGTGCGGCTAGGCTTAAGGCCTGGGCACAAGTGCGGGCTAGGCTTAAGGCCTGGGCACAAGTGCGAGCTAGGCTTAAGGCCTGGGCACAAGTGCGGGCTAGGCTTAAGGCCTGGGCACAAGTGCAGTGCTGGCTAGGATCAAGGCAGGGGGCACAAGTGCTTGCTAGGCTTAAGGCATGGGCACAAGTGCCAGCTAGGCTAGGCTTAAGGCCTGGGCACAAGTGCGGGCTAGCCTTAAGGCCTGGGCACAAGTGCAGGCTAGGCTTAAGGCCTGGGCACAAGTGTGGGCTAGGCTTAAGGCATGGGCACAAGTGCCAGCTAGGCTAGGCTTAAGGCCTGGGCACAAGTGCGGGCTAGGCTTAAGGCCTGGGCACAAGTGCAGGCTAGGCTTAAGGCCTGGGCACAAGTGTGGGCTAGGCTTAAGGCCTGGGCACAAGTGCGGCTAGGCTTAAGGCCGGGGCACAAGTGCGGGCTAGGCTTAAGGCCGGGGCACAAGTGCGGGCTAGGCTTAAGGTCGGGGCACAAGTGCGGGCTAGGCTTAAGGCCTGGGCACAAGTGCAGTGCTGGCTAGGATCAGGGCAGGGGGCACAAGTGCTGGCTAGGCTTAAGGCATGGGCACAAGTGCCAGCTAGGCTAGGCTTAAGCCTGGGCACAAGTGTGGGCTAGGCTTAAGGCCTGGGCACAAGTGCGGGCTAGGCTTAAGGCCTGGGCACAAGTGCGAGCTAGGCTTAAGGCTTAAGGCCTGGGCACAAGTGCGGGCTAGGCTTAAGGCCTGGGCACAAGTGCAGTGCTGGCTAGGATCAAGGCAGGGGGCACAAGTGCTGGCTAGGCTTAAGGCATGGGCACAAGTGCCAGCTAGGCTAGGCTTAAGCCTGGGCACAAGTGCCAGCTAGGCTAGGCTTAAGCCTGGGCACAAGTGCGGGCTAGGCTTAAGGCCTGGGCACAAGTGCGGGCTAGGCTAAAGGCCTGGGCAAAAGTGCGGGCTAGGCTTAAGGCCTGGGCACAAGTGCGTGCTAGGCTTAAGGCCTGGGCACAAGTGCGGGCTAGGCTTAAGGCCGGGGCACAAGTGCGGGCTAGGCTTAAGGCCGGGGCACAAGTGCGGGCTAGGCTTAAGGCCGGGGCACAAGTGCGGGCTAGGCTTAAGGCCTGGGCACAAGTGCGGGCTAGGCTTAAGGCCGGGGTACAAGTGCGGGCTAGGCTTAAGGCCTGGGCACAAGTGCGTGCTAGGCTTAAGGCCGGGGCACAAGTGCGGGCTAGGCTTAAGGCCGGGGCACAAGTGCGGGCTAGGCTTAAGGCCGGGGCACAAGTGCGGGCTAGGCTTAAGGTCGGGGCACAAGTGCGGGCTAGGCTTAAGGCCTGGGCACACGTGCAGTGCTGGCTAGGATCAGGGCAGGGGGCACAAGTGCTGGCTAGGCTTAAGGCATGGGCACAAGTGCCAGCTAGGCTAGGCTTAAGCCTGGGCACAAGTGTGGGCTAGGCTTAAGGCCTGGGCACAAGTGCGGGCTAGGCTTAAGGCCTGGGCACAAGTGCGAGCTAGGCTTAAGGCCTGGGCACAAGTGCGGGCTAGGCTTAAGGCCTGGGCACAAGTGCAGTGCTGGCTAGGATCAAGGCAGGGGGCACAAGTGCTGGCTAGGCTTAAGGCATGGGCACAAGTGCTAGCTAGGCTAGGCTTAAGCCTGGTCACAAGTGCCAGCTAGGCTAGGCTTAAGCCTGGGCACAAGTGCGGGCTAGGCTTAAGGCCTGGGCACAAGTGCGGGCTAGGCTAAAGGCCTGGGCAAAAGTGCGGGCTAGGCTTAAGGCCTGGGCACAAGTGCGGCTAGGCTTAAGGCCTGGGCACAAGTGCGGGCTAGGCTTAAGGCCTGGGCACAAGTGCGAGCTAGGCTTAAGGCCTGGGCACAAGTGCGGGCTAGGCTTAAGGCCTGGGCACAAGTGCAGTGCTGGCTAGGATCAAGGCAGGGGGCACAAGTGCTGGCTAGGCTTAAGGCATGGGCACAAGTGCCAGCTAGGCTAGGCTTAAGGCCTGGGCACAAGTGCGGGCTAGCCTTAAGGCCTGGGCACAAGTGCAGGCTAGGCTTAAGGCCTGGGCACAAGTGTGGGCTAGGCTTAAGGCATGGGCACAAGTGCCAGCTAGGCTAGGCTTAAGGCCTGGGCACAAGTGCGGGCTAGGCTAAAGGCCTGGGCAAAAGTGCGGGCTAGGCTTAAGGCCTGGGCACAAGTGCGGGCTAGGCTTAAGGCCTGGGCACAAGTGCGGGCTAGGCTTAAGGCCGGGGCACAAGTGCGGGCTAGGCTTAAGGCCGGGGCACAAGTGCGGGCTAGGCTTAAGGCCGGGGCACAAGTGCGGGCTAGGCTTAAGGCCGGGGCACAAGTGCGGACTAGGCTTAAGGCCTGGGCACAAGTGCGGGCTAGGCTTAAGGCCTGGGCACAAGTGCGGGCTAGGCTTAAGGCCTGGGCACAAGTGCGGGCTAGGCTTAAGGCCTGGGCACAAGTGTGGGCTAGGCTTAAGGCCTGGGCACAAGTGCGGCTAGGCTTAAGGCCGGGGCACAAGTGCGGGCTAGGCTTAAGGCCGGGGCACAAGTGCGGGCTAGGCTTAAGGTCGGGGCACAAGTGCGGGCTAGGCTTAAGGCCTGGGCACAAGTGCAGTGCTGGCTAGGATCAGGGCAGGGGGCACAAGTGCTGGCTAGGCTTAAGGCATGGGCACAAGTGCCAGCTAGGCTAGGCTTAAGCCTGGGCACAAGTGTGGGCTAGGCTTAAGGCCTGGGCACAAGTGCGGGCTAGGCTTAAGGCCTGGGCACAAGTGCGAGCTAGGCTTAAGGCCTGGGCACAAGTGCGGGCTAGGCATAAGGCCTGGGCACAAGTGCAGTGCTGGCTAGGATCAAGGCAGGGGGCACAAGTGCTGGCTAGGCTTAAGGCATGGGCACAAGTGCCAGCTAGGCTAGGCTTAAGCCTGGGCACAAGTGCCAGCTAGGCTAGGCTTAAGCCTGGGCACAAGTGCGGGCTAGGCTTAAGGCCTGGGCACAAGTGCGGGCTAGGCTAAAGGCCTGGGCAAAAGTGCGGGCTAGGCTTAAGGCCTGGGCACAAGTGCGGGCTAGGCTTAAGGCCTGGGCACAAGTGCGGGCTAGGCTTAAGGCCGGGGCACAAGTGCGGGCTAGGCTTAAGGCCGGGGCACAAGTGCGGGCTAGGCTTAAGGCCGGGGCACAAGTGCGGGCTAGGCTTAAGGCCGGGGCACAAGTGCGGACTAGGCTTAAGGCCTGGGCACAAGTGCGGGCTAGGCTTAAGGCCTGGGCACAAGTGCGGGCTAGGCTTAAGGCCGGGGTACAAGTGCGGGCTAGGCTTAAGGCCTGGGCACAAGTGCGTGCTAGGCTTAAGGCCGGGGCACAAGTGCGGGCTAGGCTTAAGGCCGGGGCACAAGTGCGGGCTAGGCTTAAGGCCGGGGCACAAGTGCGGGCTAGGCTTAAGGCCGGGGCACAAGTGCGGGCTAGGCTTAAGGCCGGTGCACAAGTGCGGGCTAGGCTTAAGGCTGGGGCACAAGTGCGGGCTAGGCTTAAGGCCGGAGCACAAGTGCAGTGCTTGCTAGGATCAAGGCATGGGGCACAAGTGCTGGCTAGGCTTAAGGCATGGGCAAAAGTGCCAGCTAGGCTAAGCATAAGGCCTGGGCACAAGTGCGGGCTAGGCTTAAGGCCTGGGCACAAGTGCGGGCTAGGCTTAAGGCCGGGGCACAAGTGCGGGCTAGGCTTAAGGCCGGGGCTCAAGTGCGGGCTAGGCTTAAGACCGGGGCACAAGTGCGGGCTAGGCTAAAGGCCTGGGCCTAAGTGTGGGCTAGGCTTAAGGCCTGGGCACAAGTGCGGGCTAGGCTTAAAGCCTGGGCTCAAGTGCGGGCTAGGCTTAAGGCCTGGGCACAAGTGCGGCTAGGCTTAAGGCCTGGGCACAAGTGCGGGCTAGGCTTAAGGCCTGGGCACAAGTGCGAGCTAGGCTTAAGGCCTGGGCACAAGTGCGGGCTAGGCTTAAGGCCTGGGCACAAGTGCAGTGCTGGCTAGGATCAAGGCAGGGGGCACAAGTGCTGGCTAGGCTTAAGGCATGGGCACAAGTGCCAGCTAGGCTAGGCTTAAGGCCTGGGCACAAGTGCGGGCTAGCCTTAAGGCCTGGGCACAAGTGCAGGCTAGGCTTAAGGCCTGGGCACAAGTGTGGGCTAGGCTTAAGGCCTGGGCACAAGTGCCAGCTAGGCTAGGCTTAAGGCCTGGGCACAAGTGCGGGCTAGGCTTAAGGCCTGGGCACAAGTGCAGGCTAGGCTTAAGGCCTGGGCACAAGTGTGGGCTAGGCTTAAGGCCTGGGCACAAGTGCGGCTAGGCTTAAGGCCGGGGCACAAGTGCGGGCTAGGCTTAAGGCCGGGGCACAAGTGCGGGCTAGGCTTAAGGTCGGGGCACAAGTGCGGGCTAGGCTTAAGGCCTGGGCACAAGTGCAGTGCTGGCTAGGATCAGGGCAGGGGGCACAAGTGCTGGCTAGGCTTAAGGCATGGGCACAAGTGCCAGCTAGGCTAGGCTTAAGCCTGGGCACAAGTGTGGGCTAGGCTTAAGGCCTGGGCACAAGTGCGGGCTAGGCTTAAGGCCTGGGCACAAGTGCGAGCTAGGCTTAAGGCTTAAGGCCTGGGCACAAGTGCGGGCTAGGCTTAAGGCCTGGGCACAAGTGCAGTGCTGGCTAGGATCAAGGCAGGGGGCACAAGTGCTGGCTAGGCTTAAGGCATGGGCACAAGTGCCAGCTAGGCTAGGCTTAAGCCTGGGCACAAGTGCCAGCTAGGCTAGGCTTAAGCCTGGGCACAAGTGCGGGCTAGGCTTAAGGCCTGGGCACAAGTGCGGGCTAGGCTAAAGGCCTGGGCAAAAGTGCGGGCTAGGCTTAAGGCCTGGGCACAAGTGCGGGCTAGGCTTAAGGCCTGGGCACAAGTGCGGGCTAGGCTTAAGGCCGGGGCACAAGTGCGGGCTAGGCTTAAGGCCGGGGCACAAGTGCGGGCTAGGCTTAAGGCCGGGGCACAAGTGCGGGCTAGGCTTAAGGCCTGGGCACAAGTGCGGGCTAGGCTTAAGGCCGGGGTACAAGTGCGGGCTAGGCTTAAGGCCTGGGCACAAGTGCGTGCTAGGCTTAAGGCCGGGGCACAAGTGCGGGCTAGGCTTAAGGCCGGGGCACAAGTGCGGGCTAGGCTTAAGGCCGGGGCACAAGTGCGGGCTAGGCTTAAGGCCGGGGCACAAGTGCGGGCTAGGCTTAAGGTCGGGGCACAAGTGCGGGCTAGGCTTAAGGCCTGGGCACACGTGCAGTGCTGGCTAGGATCAGGGCAGGGGGCACAAGTGCTGGCTAGGCTTAAGGCATGGGCACAAGTGCCAGCTAGGCTAGGCTTAAGCCTGGGCACAAGTGTGGGCTAGGCTTAAGGCCTGGGCACAAGTGCGGGCTAGGCTTAAGGCCTGGGCACAAGTGCGAGCTAGGCTTAAGGCCTGGGCACAAGTGCGGGCTAGGCTTAAGGCCTGGGCACAAGTGCAGTGCTGGCTAGGATCAAGGCAGGGGGCACAAGTGCTGGCTAGGCTTAAGGCATGGGCACAAGTGCTAGCTAGGCTAGGCTTAAGCCTGGTCACAAGTGCCAGCTAGGCTAGGCTTAAGCCTGGGCACAAGTGCGGGCTAGGCTTAAGGCCTGGGCACAAGTGCGGGCTAGGCTAAAGGCCTGGGCAAAAGTGCGGGCTAGGCTTAAGGCCTGGGCACAAGTGCGGCTAGGCTTAAGGCCTGGGCACAAGTGCGGGCTAGGCTTAAGGCCTGGGCACAAGTGCGAGCTAGGCTTAAGGCCTGGGCACAAGTGCGGGCTAGGCTTAAGGCCTGGGCACAAGTGCAGTGCTGGCTAGGATCAAGGCAGGGGGCACAAGTGCTGGCTAGGCTTAAGGCATGGGCACAAGTGCCAGCTAGGCTAGGCTTAAGGCCTGGGCACAAGTGCGGGCTAGCCTTAAGGCCTGGGCACAAGTGCAGGCTAGGCTTAAGGCCTGGGCACAAGTGTGGGCTAGGCTTAAGGCATGGGCACAAGTGCCAGCTAGGCTAGGCTTAAGGCCTGGGCACAAGTGCGGGCTAGGCTTAAGGCCTGGGCACAAGTGCAGGCTAGGCTTAAGGCCTGGGCACAAGTGTGGGCTATGCTTAAGGCCTGGGCACAAGTGCGGCTAGGCTTAAGGCCGGGGCACAAGTGCGGGCTAGGCTTAAGGCCGGGGCACAAGTGCGGGCTAGGCTTAAGGTCGGGGCACAAGTGCGGGCTAGGCTTAAGGCCTGGGCACAAGTGCAGTGCTGGCTAGGATCAGGGCAGGGGGCACAAGTGCTGGCTAGGCTTAAGGCATGGGCACAAGTGCCAGCTAGGCTAGGCTTAAGCCTGGGCACAAGTGTGGGCTAGGCTTAAGGCCTGGGCACAAGTGCGGGCTAGGCTTAAGGCCTGGGCACAAGTGCGAGCTAGGCTTAAGGCTTAAGGCCTGGGCACAAGTGCGGGCTAGGCTTAAGGCCTGGGCACAAGTGCAGTGCTGGCTAGGATCAAGGCAGGGGGCACAAGTGCTGGCTAGGCTTAAGGCATGGGCACAAGTGCCAGCTAGGCTAGGCTTAAGCCTGGGCACAAGTGCCAGCTAGGCTAGGCTTAAGCCTGGGCACAAGTGCGGGCTAGGCTTAAGGCCTGGGCACAAGTGCGGGCTAGGCTAAAGGCCTGGGCAAAAGTGCGGGCTAGGCTTAAGGCCTGGGCACAAGTGCGGGCTAGGCTTAAGGCCTGGGCACAAGTGCGGGCTAGGCTTAAGGCCGGGGCACAAGTGCGGGCTAGGCTTAAGGCCGGGGCACAAGTGCGGGCTAGGCTTAAGGCCGGGGCACAAGTGCGGGCTAGGCTTAAGGCCTGGGCACAAGTGCGGGCTAGGCTTAAGGCCGGGGTACAAGTGCGGGCTAGGCTTAAGGCCTGGGCACAAGTGCGTGCTAGGCTTAAGGCCGGGGCACAAGTGCGGGCTAGGCTTAAGGCCGGGGCACAAGTGCGGGCTAGGCTTAAGGCCGGGGCACAAGTGCGGGCTAGGCTTAAGGTCGGGGCACAAGTGCGGGCTAGGCTTAAGGCCTGGGCACACGTGCAGTGCTGGCTAGGATCAGGGCAGGGGGCACAAGTGCTGGCTAGGCTTAAGGCATGGGCACAAGTGCCAGCTAGGCTAGGCTTAAGCCTGGGCACAAGTGTGGGCTAGGCTTAAGGCCTGGGCACAAGTGCGGGCTAGGCTTAAGGCCTGGGCACAAGTGCGAGCTAGGCTTAAGGCCTGGGCACAAGTGCGGGCTAGGCTTAAGGCCTGGGCACAAGTGCAGTGCTGGCTAGGATCAAGGCAGGGGGCACAAGTGCTGGCTAGGCTTAAGGCATGGGCACAAGTGCTAGCTAGGCTAGGCTTAAGCCTGGTCACAAGTGCCAGCTAGGCTAGGCTTAAGCCTGGGCACAAGTGCGGGCTAGGCTTAAGGCCTGGGCACAAGTGCGGGCTAGGCTAAAGGCCTGGGCAAAAGTGCGGGCTAGGCTTAAGGCCTGGGCACAAGTGCGGCTAGGCTTAAGGCCTGGGCACAAGTGCGGGCTAGGCTTAAGGCCTGGGCACAAGTGCGAGCTAGGCTTAAGGCCTGGGCACAAGTGCGGGCTAGGCTTAAGGCCTGGGCACAAGTGCAGTGCTGGCTAGGATCAAGGCAGGGGGCACAAGTGCTGGCTAGGCTTAAGGCATGGGCACAAGTGCCAGCTAGGCTAGGCTTAAGGCCTGGGCACAAGTGCGGGCTAGCCTTAAGGCCTGGGCACAAGTGCAGGCTAGGCTTAAGGCCTGGGCACAAGTGTGGGCTAGGCTTAAGGCATGGGCACAAGTGCCAGCTAGGCTAGGCTTAAGGCCTGGGCACAAGTGCGGGCTAGGCTTAAGGCCTGGGCACAAGTGCAGGCTAGGCTTAAGGCCTGGGCACAAGTGTGGGCTAGGCTTAAGGCCTGGGCACAAGTGCGGCTAGGCTTAAGGCCGGGGCACAAGTGCGGGCTAGGCTTAAGGCCGGGGCACAAGTGCGGGCTAGGCTTAAGGTCGGGGCACAAGTGCGGGCTAGGCTTAAGGCCTGGGCACAAGTGCAGTGCTGGCTAGGATCAGGGCAGGGGGCACAAGTGCTGGCTAGGCTTAAGGCATGGGCACAAGTGCCAGCTAGGCTAGGCTTAAGCCTGGGCACAAGTGTGGGCTAGGCTTAAGGCCTGGGCACAAGTGCGGGCTAGGCTTAAGGCCTGGGCACAAGTGCGAGCTAGGCTTAAGGCTTAAGGCCTGGGCACAAGTGCGGGCTAGGCTTAAGGCCTGGGCACAAGTGCAGTGCTGGCTAGGATCAAGGCAGGGGGCACAAGTGCTGGCTAGGCTTAAGGCATGGGCACAAGTGCCAGCTAGGCTAGGCTTAAGCCTGGGCACAAGTGCCAGCTAGGCTAGGCTTAAGCCTGGGCACAAGTGCGGGCTAGGCTTAAGGCCTGGGCACAAGTGCGAGCTAGGCTTAAGGCCTGGGCACAAGTGCGGGCTAGGCATAAGGCCTGGGCACAAGTGCAGTGCTGGCTAGGATCAAGGCAGGGGGCACAAGTGCTGGCTAGGCTTAAGGCATGGGCACAAGTGCCAGCTAGGCTAGGCTTAAGCCTGGGCACAAGTGCCAGCTAGGCTAGGCTTAAGCCTGGGCACAAGTGCGGGCTAGGCTTAAGGCCTGGGCACAAGTGCGGGCTAGGCTAAAGGCCTGGGCAAAAGTGCGGGCTAGGCTTAAGGCCTGGGCACAAGTGCGGGCTAGGCTTAAGGCCTGGGCACAAGTGCGGGCTAGGCTTAAGGCCGGGGCACAAGTGCGGGCTAGGCTTAAGGCCGGGGCACAAGTGCGGGCTAGGCTTAAGGCCGGGGCACAAGTGCGGGCTAGGCTTAAGGCCGGGGCACAAGTGCGGACTAGGCTTAAGGCCTGGGCACAAGTGCGGGCTAGGCTTAAGGCCTGGGCACAAGTGCGGGCTAGGCTTAAGGCCGGGGTACAAGTGCGGGCTAGGCTTAAGGCCTGGGCACAAGTGCGTGCTAGGCTTAAGGCCGGGGCACAAGTGCGGGCTAGGCTTAAGGCCGGGGCACAAGTGCGGGCTAGGCTTAAGGCCGGGGCACAAGTGCGGGCTAGGCTTAAGGCCGGTGCACAAGTGCGGGCTAGGCTTAAGGCTGGGGCACAAGTGCGGGCTAGGCTTAAGGCCGGAGCACAAGTGCAGTGCTTGCTAGGATCAAGGCATGGGGCACAAGTGCTGGCTAGGCTTAAGGCATGGGCAAAAGTGCCAGCTAGGCTAAGCATAAGGCCTGGGCACAAGTGCGGGCTAGGCTTAAGGCCTGGGCACAAGTGCGGGCTAGGCTTAAGGCCGGGGCACAAGTGCGGGCTAGGCTTAAGGCCGGGGCTCAAGTGCGGGCTAGGCTTAAGACCGGGGCACAAGTGCGGGCTAGGCTAAAGGCCTGGGCACAAGTGTGGGCTAGGCTTAAGGCCTGGGCACAAGTGCGGGCTAGGCTTAAAGCCTGGGCTCAAGTGCGGGCTAGGCTTAAGGCCTGGGCACAAGTGCGGCTAGGCTTAAGGCCTGGGCACAAGTGCGGGCTAGGCTTAAGGCCTGGGCACAAGTGCGAGCTAGGCTTAAGGCCTGGGCACAAGTGCGGGCTAGGCTTAAGGCCTGGGCACAAGTGCAGTGCTGGCTAGGATCAAGGCAGGGGGCACAAGTGCTGGCTAGGCTTAAGGCATGGGCACAAGTGCCAGCTAGGCTAGGCTTAAGGCCTGGGCACAAGTGCGGGCTAGCCTTAAGGCCTGGGCACAAGTGCAGGCTAGGCTTAAGGCCTGGGCACAAGTGTGGGCTAGGCTTAAGGCCTGGGCACAAGTGCCAGCTAGGCTAGGCTTAAGGCCTGGGCACAAGTGCGGGCTAGGCTTAAGGCCTGGGCACAAGTGCAGGCTAGGCTTAAGGCCTGGGCACAAGTGTGGGCTAGGCTTAAGGCCTGGGCACAAGTGCGGCTAGGCTTAAGGCCGGGGCACAAGTGCGGGCTAGGCTTAAGGCCGGGGCACAAGTGCGGGCTAGGCTTAAGGTCGGGGCACAAGTGCGGGCTAGGCTTAAGGCCTGGGCACAAGTGCAGTGCTGGCTAGGATCAGGGCAGGGGGCACAAGTGCTGGCTAGGCTTAAGGCATGGGCACAAGTGCCAGCTAGGCTAGGCTTAAGCCTGGGCACAAGTGTGGGCTAGGCTTAAGGCCTGGGCACAAGTGCGGGCTAGGCTTAAGGCCTGGGCACAAGTGCGAGCTAGGCTTAAGGCTTAAGGCCTGGGCACAAGTGCGGGCTAGGCTTAAGGCCTGGGCACAAGTGCAGTGCTGGCTAGGATCAAGGCAGGGGGCACAAGTGCTGGCTAGGCTTAAGGCATGGGCACAAGTGCCAGCTAGGCTAGGCTTAAGCCTGGGCACAAGTGCCAGCTAGGCTAGGCTTAAGCCTGGGCACAAGTGCGGGCTAGGCTTAAGGCCTGGGCACAAGTGCGGGCTAGGCTTAAGGCCGGGGCACAAGTGCGGGCTAGGCTTAAGGCCGGGGCACAAGTGCGGGCTAGGCTTAAGGCCGGGGCACAAGTGCGGGCTAGGCTTAAGGCCGGGGCACAAGTGCGGGCTAGGCTTAAGGCCGGGGCACAAGTGCGGAATAGGCTTAAGGCCTGGGCACAAGTGCGGGCTAGGCTTAAGGCCTGGGCACAAGTGCGGGCTAGGCTTAAGGCCTGGGCACAAGTGCAGGCTAGGCTTAAGGCCTGGGCACAAGTGTGGGCTAGGCTTAAGGCCTGGGCACAAGTGCGGCTAGGCTTAAGGCCGGGGCACAAGTGCGGGCTAGGCTTAAGGCCGGGGCACAAGTGCGGGCTAGGCTTAAGGTCGGGGCACAAGTGCGGGCTAGGCTTAAGGCCTGGGCACAAGTGCAGTGCTGGCTAGGATCAGGGCAGGGGGCACAAGTGCTGGCTATTCTTAAGGCATGGGCACAAGTGCCAGCTAGGCTAGGCTTAAGCCTGGGCACAAGTGTGGGCTAGGCTTAAGGCCTGGGCACAAGTGCGGGCTAGGCTTAAGGCCTGGGCACAAGTGCGAGCTAGGCTTAAGGCCTGGGCACAAGTGCGGGCTAGGCTTAAGGCCTGGGCACAAGTGTGGGCTAGGCTTAAGGCCTGGGCACAAGTGCGGGCTAGGCTTAAGGCCTGGGCACAAGTGCGGGCTAGGCTTAAGGCCGGGGTACAAGTGCGGGCTAGGCTTAAGGCCTGGGCACAAGTGCGTGCTAGGCTTAAGGCCGGGGCACAAGTGCGGGCTAGGCTTAAGGCCGGGGCACAAGTGCGGGCTAGGCTTAAGGCCGGGGCACAAGTGTGGGATAGGCTTAAGGCTGGTGCACAAGTGCGGGCTAGGCTTAAGGCCGGGGCACAAGTGCGGGCTAGGCTTAAGGCCGGAGCACAAGTGCAGTGCTTGCTAGGATCAAGGCAGGGGGCACAAGTGCTGGCTAGGCTTAAGGCATGGGCAAAAGTGCCAGCTAGGCTAGGCATAAGGCCTGGGCACAAGTGCGGGCTAGGCTTAAGGCCTGGGCACAAGTGCGGGCTAGGCTTAAGGCCGGGGCACAAGTGCGGGCTAGGCTTAAGGCCGGGGCTCAAGTGCGGGCTAGGCTTAAGACCGGGGTACAAGTGCGGGCTAGGCTAAAGGCCTGGGCACAAGTGCGGGCTAGGCTTAAAGCCTGGGCTCAAGTGCGGGCTAGGCTTAAGGCCTGGGCACAAGTGCGGCTAGGCTTAAGGCCTGGGCACAAGTGCGGGCTAGGCTTAAGGCCTGGGCACAAGTGCGAGCTAGGCTTAAGGCCTGGGCACAAGTGCGGGCTAGGCTTAAGGCCTGGGCACAAGTGCAGTGCTGGCTAGGATCAAGGCAGGGGGCACAAGTGCTGGCTAGGCTTAAGGCATGGGCACAAGTGCCAGCTAGGCTAGGCTTAAGGCCTGGGCACAAGTGCGGGCTAGGCTTAAGGCCTGGGCACAAGTGCAGGCTAGGCTTAAGGCCTGGGCACAAGTGTGGGCTAGGCTTAAGGCATGGGCACAAGTGCCAGATAGGCTAGGCTTAAGGCCTGGGCACAAGTGCGGGCTAGGCTTAAGGCCTGGGCACAAGTGCAGGCTAGGCTTAAGGCCTGGGCACAAGTGTGGGCTAGGCTTAAGGCCTGGGCACAAGTGCGGCTAGGCTTAAGGCCGGGGCACAAGTGCGGGCTAGGCTTAAGGCCGGGGCACAAGTGCGGGCTAGGCTTAAGGTCGGGGCACAAGTGCGGGCTAGGCTTAAGGCCTGGGCACAAGTGCAGTGCTGGCTAGGATCAGGGCAGGGGGCACAAGTGCTGGCTAGGCTTAAGGCATGGGCACAAGTGCCAGCTAGGCTAGGCTTAAGCCTGGGCACAAGTGTGGGCTAGGCTTAAGGCCTGGGCACAAGTGCGGGCTAGGCTTAAGGCCTGGGCACAAGTGCGAGCTAGGCTTAAGGCCTGGGCACAAGTGCAGGCTAGGCTTAAGGCCTGGGCACAAGTGCAGTGCTGGCTAGGATCAAGGCAGGGGGCACAAGTGCTGGCTAGGCTTAAGGCATGGGCACAAGTGCCAGCTAGGCTAGGCTTAAGCCTGGGCACAAGTGCCAGCTAGGCTAGGCTTAAGCCTGGGCACAAGTGCGGGCTAGGCTTAAGGCCTGGGCACAAGTGCGGGCTAGGCTTAAGGCCGGGGCACAAGTGCGGGCTAGGCTTAAGGCCGGGGCACAAGTGCGGGCTAGGCTTAAGGCCGGGGCACAAGTGCGGGCTAGGCTTAAGGCCGGGGCACAAGTGCGGGCTAGGCTTAAGGCCGGGGCACAAGTGCGGAATAGGCTTAAGGCCTGGGCACAAGTGCGGGCTAGGCTTAAGGCCTGGGCACAAGTGCGGGCTAGGCTTAAGGCCTGGGCACAAGTGCAGGCTAGGCTTAAGGCCTGGGCACAAGTGTGGGCTAGGCTTAAGGCCTGGGCACAAGTGCGGCTAGGCTTAAGGCCGGGGCACAAGTGCGGGCTAGGCTTAAGGCCGGGGCACAAGTGCGGGCTAGGCTTAAGGTCGGGGCACAAGTGCGGGCTAGGCTTAAGGCCTGGGCACAAGTGCAGTGCTGGCTAGGATCAGGGCAGGGGGCACAAGTGCTGGCTATTCTTAAGGCATGGGCACAAGTGCCAGCTAGGCTAGGCTTAAGCCTGGGCACAAGTGTGGGCTAGGCTTAAGGCCTGGGCACAAGTGCGGGCTAGGCTTAAGGCCTGGGCACAAGTGCGAGCTAGGCTTAAGGCCTGGGCACAAGTGCGGGCTAGGCTTAAGGCCTGGGCACAAGTGCAGTGCTGGCTAGGATCAAGGCAGGGGGCAAAAGTGCTGGCTAGGCTTAAGGCATGGGCACAAGTGCCAGCTAGGCTAGGCTTAAGCCTGGGCACAAGTGCCAGCTAGGCTAGGCTTTTTAGCCTGGGCACAAGTGCGGGCTAGGCTTAAGGCCTGGGCACAAGTGCGGGCTAGGCTAAAGGCCTGGGCACAAGTGCGGGCTAGGCTAAAGGCCTGGGCAAAAGTGCGGGCTAGGCTTAAGGCCTGGGCACAAGTGCGGGCTAGGCTTAAGGCCTGGGCACAAGTGCGGGCTAGGCTTAAGGCCGGGGCACAAGTGCGGGCTAGGCTTAAGGCCGGGGCACAAGTGCGGGCTAGGCTTAAGGCCGGGGCACAAGTGCGGGCTAGGCTTAAGGCCGGGGCACAAGTGCGGACTAGGCTTAAGGCCTGGGCACAAGTGCGGGCTAGGCTTAAGGCCTGGGCACAAGTGCGGGCTAGGCTTAAGGCCGGGGTACAAGTGCGGGCTAGGCTTAAGGCCTGGGCACAAGTGCGTGCTAGGCTTAAGGCCGGGGCACAAGTGCGGGCTAGGCTTAAGGCCGGGGCACAAGTGCGGGCTAGGCTTAAGGCCGGTGCACAAGTGCGGGCTAGGCTTAAGGCTGGGGCACAAGTGCGGGCTAGGCTTAAGGCCGGAGCACAAGTGCAGTGCTTGCTAGGATCAAGGCATGGGGCACAAGTGCTGGCTAGGCTTAAGGCATGGGCAAAAGTGCCAGCTAGGCTAAGCATAAGGCCTGGGCACAAGTGCGGGCTAGGCTTAAGGCCTGGGCACAAGTGCGGGCTAGGCTTAAGGCCGGGGCACAAGTGCGGGCTAGGCTTAAGGCCGGGGCTCAAGTGCGGGCTAGGCTTAAGACCGGGGCACAAGTGCGGGCTAGGCTAAAGGCCTGGGCACAAGTGTGGGCTAGGCTTAAGGCCTGGGCACAAGTGCGGGCTAGGCTTAAAGCCTGGGCTCAAGTGCGGGCTAGGCTTAAGGCCTGGGCACAAGTGCGGCTAGGCTTAAGGCCTGGGCACAAGTGCGGGCTAGGCTTAAGGCCTGGGCACAAGTGCGAGCTAGGCTTAAGGCCTGGGCACAAGTGCGGGCTAGGCTTAAGGCCGGGGCACAAGTGCGGGCTAGGCTTAAGGCCGGTGCACAAGTGCGGGCTAGGCTTAAGGCTGGGGCACAAGTGCGGGCTAGGCTTAAGGCCGGAGCACAAGTGCAGTGCTTGCTAGGATCAAGGCATGGGGCACAAGTGCTGGCTAGGCTTAAGGCATGGGCAAAAGTGCCAGCTAGGCTAAGCATAAGGCCTGGGCACAAGTGCGGGCTAGGCTTAAGGCCTGGGCACAAGTGCGGGCTAGGCTTAAGGCCGGGGCACAAGTGCGGGCTAGGCTTAAGGCCGGGGCTCAAGTGCGGGCTAGGCTTAAGACCGGGGCACAAGTGCGGGCTAGGCTAAAGGCCTGGGCACAAGTGTGGGCTAGGCTTAAGGCCTGGGCACAAGTGCGGGCTAGGCTTAAAGCCTGGGCTCAAGTGCGGGCTAGGCTTAAGGCCTGGGCACAAGTGCGGCTAGGCTTAAGGCCTGGGCACAAGTGCGGGCTAGACTTAAGGCCTGGGCACAAGTGCGAGCTAGGCTTAAGGCCTGGGCACAAGTGCGGGCTAGGCTTAAGGCCTGGGCACAAGTGCAGTGCTGGCTAGGATCAAGGCAGGGGGCACAAGTGCTGGCTAGGCTTAAGGCATGGGCACAAGTGCCAGCTAGGCTAGGCTTAAGGCCTGGGCACAAGTGCGGGCTAGGCTTAAGGCCTGGGCACAAGTGCAGGCTAGGCTTAAGGCCTGGGCACAAGTGTGGGCTAGGCTTAAGGCATGGGCACAAGTGCCAGCTAGGCTAGGCTTAAGGCCTGGGCACAAGTGCGGGCTAGGCTTAAGGCCTGGGCACAAGTGCAGGCTAGGCTTAAGGCCTGGGCACAAGTGTGGGCTAGGCTTAAGGCCTGGGCACAAGTGCGGCTAGGCTTAAGGCCGGGGCACAAGTGCGGGCTAGGCTTAAGGCCGGGGCACAAGTGCGGGCTAGGCTTAAGGTCGGGGCACAAGTGCGGGCTAGGCTTAAGGCCTGGGCACAAGTGCAGTGCTGGCTAGGATCAGGGCAGGGGGCACAAGTGCTGGCTAGGCTTAAGGCATGGGCACAAGTGCCAGCTAGGCTAGGCTTAAGCCTGGGCACAAGTGTGGGCTAGGCTTAAGGCCTGGGCACAAGTGCGGGCTAGGCTTAAGGCCTGGGCACAAGTGCGAGCTAGGCTTAAGGCTTAAGGCCTGGGCACAAGTGCGGGCTAGGCTTAAGGCCTGGGCACAAGTGCAGTGCTGGCTAGGATCAGGGCAGGGGGCACAAGTGCTGGCTAGGCTTAAGGCATGGGCACAAGTGCCAGCTAGGCTAGGCTTAAGCCTGGGCACAAGTGTGGGCTAGGCTTAAGGCCTGGGCACAAGTGCGGGCTAGGCTTAAGGCCTGGGCACAAGTGCGAGCTAGGCTTAAGGCCTGGGCACAAGTGCAGGCTAGGCTTAAGGCCTGGGCACAAGTGCAGTGCTGGCTAGGATCAAGGCAGGGGGCACAAGTGCTGGCTAGGCTTAAGGCATGGGCACAAGTGCCAGCTAGGCTAGGCTTAAGCCTGGGCACAAGTGCCAGCTAGGCTAGGCTTAAGCCTGGGCACAAGTGCGGGCTAGGCTTAAGGCCTGGGCACAAGTGCGGGCTAGGCTTAAGGCCGGGGCACAAGTGCGGGCTAGGCTTAGGCCGGGGCACAAGTGCGGGCTAGGCTTAAGGCCGGGGCACAAGTGCGGGCTAGGCTTAAGGCCGGGGCACAAGTGCGGGCTAGGCTTAAGGCCGGGGCACAAGTGCGGAATAGGCTTAAGGCCTGGGCACAAGTGCGGGCTAGGCTTAAGGCCTGGGCACAAGTGCGGGCTAGGCTTAAGGCCTGGGCACAAGTGCAGGCTAGGCTTAAGGCCTGGGGCACAAGTGTGGGCTAGGCTTAAGGCCTGGGCACAAGTGCGGCTAGGCTTAAGGCCGGGCACAAGTGCGGGCTAGGCTTAAGGCCGGGGCACAAGTGCGGGCTAGGCTTAAGGTCGGGGCACAAGTGCGGGCTAGGCTTAAGGCCTGGGCACAAGTGCAGTGCTGGCTAGGATCAGGGCAGGGGGCACAAGT